>NC_057808.1:306680022-306680463 GCF_018294505.1 Triticum aestivum | reverse complement strand
TCTAACATGGATTTCGCATTTCACTGTATCCATGCTACTTTTTTAATACAAATTCATATGTATATGATGAACACCATGGTAGTGAGAAAACTTTTGGATGGATTCAAACATATGACCTACAAAATAGCACAACAAACTGAGTCAATGTCAACTTTTCGAAACTTAGTATGGCACGAATTCGAAATAATTACCCGTATGCCTGGTCCTCGGTTCAAATCTTACAATGTACACCGAATTGAAACATCGATATTAAGTCTCGTACTATGTACATTCAAATGTTCTTTTTAGCCCCCCCCCCCCGCACAAACGCTACATACTTCCTGTATCGGTCAATCTTCCTCTCCTAACCACCTTAGGAAGTTATCGGTTTCCAACACACGTTCATTCTTTCTCTCCATGTTTCGATCTCTAAGTCTCTCAACTACACAACCCCTTTTTCCA
>NC_057808.1:306664030-306680012 GCF_018294505.1 Triticum aestivum | reverse complement strand
ATGGCACGAATTCGAAATAATTACCCGTATGCCTGGTCCTCGGTTCAAATCTTACAATGTACACCGAATTGAAACATCGATATTAAGTCTCGTACTATGTACATTCAAATGTTGTTTTTAGCCCCCCCCCGCACAAACGCTACATACTTCCTGTATCGGTCAATCTTCCTCTCCTAACCACCTTAGGAAGCTATCGGTTTCCAACACACGTTCATTCTTTCTCTCCATGTTTCGATCTCTAAGTCTCTCAACTACACAACCCCTTTTTCCACTCTGTTACCAAATGTATTTACCTCACACACCCGCCATTGCACCCCATGCCGAGCTCTCTCTCTCTCTCCCCCCTCTCCCTCTCACCCTCTCGCGCTAAATACATGCATTGCCTATCTAGCCCCCCAACCTCTCGTGCGCACGCACGCACAGTGTATATCTAGGTCACTCCCTCGAGACTGTCTCACTCTTTCTTCCGCACGGCGGGCCACACTCGCTCAATCTCGCTCTCTTTATCTGAGTCTCGTTTAATCTCGTTTTCTTTCACACACAAATGATATATCTCCCTGTTCGGGCCTCGATCGACACACTCTATACTCTCTCACGCAGATTGTCTATCTAGGTCAGTCCATCCAAGCTGCCGCCACTCTTTCGACCTCATGGTGGGCCACGCTCACTCAATCTCTCTCTCTCTCTCTCTCTCCGTATGTCTCGATTGACCTCGCTCTTTCTCGGACAAAAATGATATATCACCATGTTTGAGCCCAATTCGACCTATTCACATTGTATACTCTCTCACGCACATCGTCTATCTACGTCACTCTCTCCAACCCGTCTCACTCTTTCGATCGCACGGCGACCCTATGTGATCGGTTGACCTTGCTTCCTCCCACGCACAAAATATATCTACACGTCTGTGACTGGATCATCTCTCAAGCTCTATCTTACAGCCCTCACCCTTGCCAAAAAGCTCAATCGGACAATATCTCTCCAGAGCATATATATTTGTTCAATGAATGTCGGACCACACTCACTTTGTCTCTCTATCTATATATCTCTCGATTGACCTTGCTTTCTCACACCATATCTTCCACGCGTTGAAGCTACTACCTCTCCATCCCTCGCAAAGCCGGAGCTATTTACATTGCGAGAGGCCCTCCAACCTTGGATTAATTTGTGTAGGCATTTATTCCGGTCGGTTTAGATTATATTTTCGTAGCATTCGGCCCACAACTACGCCAAACACCGTTGCAACCCACGCAACTCCCCTAGTTGATTTCCCTCTGGCTCGGTCATCGCTCTCTCGCACGTCCTTTCTCGCCTTCAACGTCGCACCATGGTATTATTGAAAAAACTATGTTGTTCTCTTTAATTATTAGAAATAAGCTACAAAACTACACACCGATAGTCCACTTGGAATGGAACAAATTTTGACCCACAAATTAAAGTGCTACAAACTACACACCGAGGGGCCCACATGTCATGAAACAAATTTGGACCCATATACAAATTAAAAAATAAAGGACGAGGATCGAACATGTGACCGGGCCTTCAAGCTGCACGTCAATAGGCAACATACGTAGAATAGCAATGTTTGTTGTACCCCCATTGTTCACATAATGTTTTTATATTACCACAACCTAATTAATAGATAACATGTAATATTATTTTTAGTACTATTCGCCTTCACTTACTGGTGGGTTCCATGTGTGCTCTCTCTCTCCTCCCCTTCTGCGTTTAGACGCACGGGCAAACAGGAAGAACTCGCGGGCGATATTGCCGTTGACCATATCTGGACGCGTTCACAAGTCACGGCACCAGTTTCACATACTAGCAGCACTAGTCAGTGTGTACGTGCAATGCACGTTAATTTGGAAGTATATTAAGTGCATGCGGATATTAACTACTAGGATATTATTTGCGTGTTGTCATGTGATTAGCACTAATTTTTGGCATGAAATTAACTGCACGCTAAACGTGTTGAGCGCTCAACATTGAAGCAGTCTAGGTCGTTGGATGACAAGGAATACATGTGGCTTGATGACGTTTTATATTTAATTTGATACGGCTCTAGCAGAACATTCAATCGATCAAACCATATATTTCGTTCAATCTGACTCCGACTTTAAATTATACGATGATAAATATAAAATAAACGGAAATGATAAACGTTCGGATTTTAAGCATGGCAATCCGAACGTTTTTCATGGCAAATTTAGATTACGCGGCGGCGGCGGGGGCGTCTCGCGGTGGGAAGCGGCTCCTCTGCCATGCTCCGTGTGTCGTCGGGCCACTGATCGACGGCGACGGCGGCGTCTTGCGCCGTTGTTGGCGTACTCCTGGACGTTGGCCTAGCTTCAAGGAGGGCCAAAATGTTCTGGACTTCGGAGCGAGTCAACTGGCGGGAGGAGGCGACTGGCGTTGGTGCAAGGAACCGGTCGACGGCGGCCATCCATGCCGCTGAGGGGGGCACTGGCACCCGCCCGGGGACAGGCGCTGTCAACGGCGCAGCGGAGACATTCGTGTGCACGGGCACCGGCACGGGCGCGCACGTCAGTGCACGCGCAGGCGCATGCGCTGCCAGGTGCACGGGCACCGGCACGGGCGTGCGCGTCAGTGCACGCGCAGGCGCATGCGCTGGCAGGTGCACGGGCGCGTGAAAGTCGGCGGGGACCTCGTGGAACCCCGTGGGATCAAGCTCCACGACAATGTGCGGCTCCCAGCCCATCAATGCCACGGGGATGGGCGCTGGCGCAGTCGGGGCGACGGGAGCCGGAACGGGAGCGGGGACAGGCATGGCGTCTTCCCGCAAGGCTAGTTCAAGCTCGTCCCAAAGCGCCTTATGTTCTTGAGACTCCGGCTGGGTGTCTTCCTCAGGAAACTGGAACACTAAGGGCAGACCATCGTGATGCGGCATGGCGTACATTTAGGTCAGGCTAGTTGGAGGTAGACGACAGGAGAATCGGAGAGGAAGAGAGAGGATTGTAGCGATACCGGGTAGTGCGGGGTTAATTTTAAATTGCGGCGCCGGCGACATTAAAAGTGGGAGCAGTTGGGATGACGGTTGGCGGCGGAGCCTGGTCAAAGGGCTCGCCTCCCGGTGAGCCTGCACAGCGGTCTGCTCGCACGCCTCCCTGACAGCCGGCGCAACGGTCTGCTCGCACGCCTCCCGTCGACTCACATGCTTGCTCGGACGGCACCTGCCGATGAGAAGCGGGGACTCGTGGCGGCACGTAAACGCCCATGGTTTCAATAGTGAAAGCGTTCGCCTTAACGTGACAGGTCTTTGTTCCAAAATACCTTGGCTCTTCATTTGTGCAACTTGTCATAAGCAGCTTGTCTCAATTGAAGAAAAAACTTACGAAGTAATATTTGTGCCATATCATGTGACCATGCTTAGTTTCAAGAATTTATGCTCAATTTTGGATTTTCTGAAATTTAAGATCCAGGATTCGAAACAATATCATAACCTGCATCATGCAATAAATTTTCAAGCCGTACATCTGTCCTGTTGTATATCTTAAGAAAGGATTTGGTCAAACATTTTGCTTAGTTAGACTTCAGACAAGTTATATATGCAGAGTAAAAGGATAATCCCTCCGTACCAATGCATTGCCTGATATATTAACTCAAGTACTAGGCACGAACAAACGGGCTCAATTCTGTGCTCATCCCGGTGTAGTAGTAGTAGTACTAGGCAATGCAGTTGACGGGTCACCTTGACGAGCGGCGACCGAGGGAATTGAACCGTTCTCGGCATGGTAGGTAACGTTGTCTAGTTACTAAAGCATCCCTCCGTTGTTCATCGGTAGTCATTATGGACCGGGGACATGAGGGGAATTTCCTAGGGCTGGAATTCTGGCCGCCAGATATTTCGACTTGAAACGCTGAGGCTCGACTGGTTGGGGTTGCCTAATGTGCGTACCACGCACGCCACCGAAGGACATGAGCCCGTTTTTTTAATGATCAACATGAGCCAAGGTCTGACTGGTACGCCGTGGGGTCCTACCATTCGAGAATACGAAAGGAACCTTTTAAATTGCCGAACGAATCTATGTGTATTACAATACCCGTATTTTCCTTGCAAATACTAATCTCAACGTGGTAATTGATTTATGACGAGTTGTTGAATTGGAGTGAGTTTGTGATGTAGTGATCTCAACGTGGATTTCACATTTCATGGTATCCCTAGTAAGTTTTCCAATGCAAATTCAAATTTAAAAGATGAACAATATGGAGGTGAGAAAACTTTGTATGTATCAAACATATGACCACACACACACACACACACAGAGACACACACGCACGAACACAACAACAATCCAATAAGTATAGTGCATCTATTTTTCCAAACCATGCATGTATGACACGAATTCAAAAATACTCCTTCTATTCCTAAATATTAGTCTTTTAGAGAGTTCAACAAGTGACTACATACGGAGCAAGATGAGTGAATCTAGACTCTAAAATATGTCTATATACATCCGTATGTGCCAGTCCATTTGAAGCCTCTAAAAAGACTAATATTTAGGAACGAAGGGAGTAAAATGTAAGACATCCATGGTCCTCAGTTCAATATTTAAAATGAACATGAAACTGAAACATGAATATTAAGTCTAGTACTACAGTACATGCAAATGTTGTGTTTAGGCGGAGCTATGATTGTCGGGGGTCAACCCCTCGACCTTAGATAAAATTGTGGAGCTCTGTTTAGGGTTGTTTAGATTATATTTGTCCCCACCCTCCCAACCACCGATTGGTTGTGCACCCCCCACCCCTCCTCCCCGGGAGAATATCATGTGCCCCCATACCTTAGATGCTATATGCCGATACGAGTTGCTTGGAGCTTGTAGATCTGAGATATAGCAGCTCACATGATGTGTCTTAATATTTTTGCAGGAAACCTTGATGAGTTTGAGAATTGCACACAATTTGTACAAAAACTACTTAGATGCCCTTTGATCCCATATCCAACGACCTCGAAGCTCGTATCACCGTAGCATCTAAGATGACGGAGGACATCATATTCTCCTGTATGTAAGAATATCATGTGCTACCACACCTTAGATGCTTTGGTGATACAAGCTCTTCGGAGGCGTTGGATTTGTGACCCAACACCTCCTCGGTGGTTCGAATGGTTTTTTGCAGAAAAGCCCCAAAAGAGTTCGGCCACTGCTTACAAGCACAAAGATTGTTCAGATGCCATTGGATCTCAGATCAAACGACCTCCAAGCTCGTACCACCGTAGCATCCAAGCTGCGATAGCACCTTATGTTTTCTCGCACGGGAGAGTATGAGGTGCTCCCGCACCGTAGATTCTATGGTGATACGAGTTCACTGAGATCTAATGGCCCACAGTAGGAGGTTTGAATGTTTTTGCAATATACAGCTGATGGAGTTTGGGAAATGCGCAGAAAGTACAAGTACTACGCATGTGCCAACTGATCACTGATCATACGACTTAGATGCTCATATCACCGTAGCGGGTAATTAAGCTACGGGGAGCACCTAATATGAGCACCGGGGAGTCGTTGGATCGAAGATGCAGCGGCACACACGAGGCCTGAATGTTTTATTTGCAAAAAAACCTTTGGAGAGTTTGGAAATTGCGCATAATTACAAAGACTACTCCCAAGCCATTGGATATCACTTCCAACGGTGTAAAAACTCATATCACCATAGTATCTAAGCTGCGGGGTGGATGTGATATTCTATGCCGCTGTCATTTTTGTTCGTAAACTTGCAAAATACGTGTAACTTGTGTCGTTACTTGTCTAACCGCGCAAAGTGTTTGTTCAAAAAACCATCCTACGCTGAAATATCAGAACAACACACGGGGGTCCCACTTGTCATTAATCAAATTTGGACCTAAGACTAACAAATCTGAAAGACGAGATTCGAACTGGCAACCTGGACTACAAAGCGTAAGTCGATAGCCTGAAAAAACGAACGGTTGTTGGCTTTGTCCCATAACTTGGTTTATACAGTACTTGCGTTGAGTAGAGTAGAGGGAGTGCCTCGTCAACACGTGCATGACCGTTGTCTCACTTACTGGTGGGTCCCAGGTCTGCGATCTCAATCTCTCTTCTCTCCATCATCTAACCTTTGCACGGGCACACACGAAGAGCGGTGCTAGCTTGCTGTGGTGTTATTACAACTAAAAAAAAGCTTGGAAAATAGAAGAATCGCCTAGAACAAGAGACGTTGTGGCTGGTCGAGACGGAGATAACCACATCTATCCTCCGTGCCATGTTTGCATGATGAAGCTATGTGGCTAGTGGGGTGTTTTCGACCGACTGGCTGGGTCCCGAGGTCGAACCATAGGTACTACGTCTGATACAGTATATTTTTACACGCACATTTTTCCTCCGTGCCGAGACGTGGCACACCCTACCGCGCGGTTTCGGGGTCCTCCCGGGTGGTGCACGCATATATTCTTCCTGACGTGGGACGCCCTACCGCATGTTTTCTGGGTCCTCCTCGGTCGTAGCACCAAAGCAAGTAAATGAGTCGTCAAATCACGAAAGACCACCTTTCCCGCCGAGTACATCAGTGAAGCACGGTGGCTAGCTAGTTGGGCTAGTTCGACCGATTAGCTAGGCCGCCGCCATATTTGTTTTTTCACCCCTTTTTTATCTACTTGCCGGCAGGTAAATTTAAATATCCACCGCGGCGTTGCTCTGGTGTTTGGGTGCGGCAGGATTTTTAATTTTTTGATTGACGGGAGCAGGCGGGGCAGGATTTTTAATTTTTTGATTGACGGGAGCAGGCGCGGCAGCAATTAGTCACGATGACTCCGCCTGTAAAAACCCACTGCTCCCTGATGTGAGAAGTCGTCGACTGGTGTTTTACCGTGGTGAAAACCAAAAGATTCCCCGCTCCCTTCGCCTTCCCGTAGATTGCATTGCCTTTCAGCCGTTTCGCCCCCTTTGCTTCCTCTCCCCATTGCTTCTACCTGGTGCCATGGCGGCGCAGCAGATCACGGAGTCCGAGGTGAGGCGCCTGACACAGGAGCTCCATGCCAAGGATGCGGAGCTCAGGGCCAAGGACGTGGAGCTCCGTGAGCTCAAGGAGGAGAGGAGTGTCATGCTCCTCCGTTATGTGCGGGAGTTCACGGAGCTTCAAAAGCGGCAGGCGTCCACCACAAAGATGCTCGAGGCGACGGCGGCGTTGCTGCAGAAAGCGGGAGATATGATAGGCCGTCAGGGGAGCCGGCTGGAGCGTGAGCGGCCGATCGTGACGAGGTCCAGGATCGCCTCAGCCACTTGGTGAACCAAGTTGCCACGCACGTGTTGCGGCTGCGCGATGCCTACCGTCGTGCCAGCGCGACGATGCCGGCCGTCGGGCTAAACCCGTTCGACCACCCGGTCGACTTCAACGAGCTGCGGCTTCCTGACCTGGTCTCCTTCTTCACCTATATCTCCGAGGAGCTGAGCCGTCTCCACGCGATGGTGGGGGCTGAGCTGGACAAGGAGGGCTTGCGGGCTGCCGTTGCCGTTGCCGGGCGAATCCTTTCAGGGCTCCGTCACCGGAATCCATTCGTGCCATTGGACGCCGTCTTTGACGAGCTGGCTCCCGTCGACCGGGAGCGGGCTCTGCGGGCGGTTGCACCCTGCATCACCAACGTCGTGCGCCTCGAGAAGCAGAGGGACTTCGGTGGTGTTTAGGCGCCCTCTGCATGGGCATGTCCATGTCTCGGCGCAACATGACCGTTGGATCAAACTCAGACGGTGCAGATCAGTCACTGTAGCACAAAGCGTGTGGGTGTGTTTGGTTGCATTCTCATATCAATATAGTTGTTTCCTCTTCGTGTATTTTTGTCAACCTACTAGTGTGGACTCATGCACCCTTCATGCACTCTACCAAACACCCAAAAGTGGGTCAAGAAGGGAACTTTTGCTCCCATCCCGTGCACCCTTCATACACCCTGCCTAACACTATTCGTGCTTCATATGGTTCATGTTTCGTGGAGTACTGTAGCACCGTACTCTCCGTGCGCTGTGGACCTAGTTCTGTTAACATTGATCTCACCATTCATTCTCGACCGGACAATCGAAAAAGCGGTACTATGTTACATATAGGAGTAGTTGACATGCGCACAACATCATTTGTTATCGTCATATCTTACTACACTAGCAACAAGATTGTGTAGTACTGACGTATGAACCACTGCACATGCCTAGTAGTAGGAGCACTGTGTATGTTCAAGTGGCTGCCGTGTTTCGCACTCCTCCGTCGTAAGAGTGGAAACGCTTGCTGTAGTCATTTTTTTCTTCAGAAAAACAGTGGACACGCTCTACTGTGCGGATCCTCCTCCAGCCATGCACTAAATTACTCACTTTCGCCGACGTGTGGGACAGCCAGCACCTAGGTTCACCAGCCATGCACTAAATTACTCCGTAGTAGAGTGACGGTAGACTACCCCGATCGAACCGCCGCAGTAATGCCCAATGAGCCGTCAAATCACAAAACCCCCTCCTTTCCAGCAGTAAGTTGGACGGACGAAGCAACCATCATTTCACTCTTCTCTCTCAGCTTCCTCTCTTGAAGAAAACCCCCACTCGCTTCGCTTCTCCCTCATCTCGTTCCTCCTTTCACTCTTCTCTCTCAGCTTCCTCTCTTGGATGGACGCCGGAGCACCGACCGACGTGATGTCTATGGCTCTGGCCAAAACTGTCGAGGCTCATGGTACGAAGAAGCGCAAGCACCCCGCCGAGACTACCGCAGACAAGCTCAAAGCCATCGCCCTATCCAAGCCCCCCTCTCCGGGATCCCTCATTAAGCAAGTCCAGGTAATGTCTCTTGTTGACGATCTTTTTCTCGATCTTGATCGTATTTTTTCATCTAACATGTAGTACTAGTGCTGGTAGTACAACTTTCTGGGTGATCTTGCATGTGATTTTAGTGTGCCAAATGACGGTTCTAAATTCCTCTTTTGACCAAAAGATGCGAGAGGTTGACACTGATTTCTTATAGATTACTTTCAACTACTCCCTCTGTCCCAAATTTCTTGTCTTAGATTTGTCTAGATACGGATGTATCTAATACTAAAATGTGACTTGATACATCCGTATCTAGACAAATCTAAGACAAGAATTTTGGGACGGAGGGAGTACTTTATGAACATCAATGCTACCTTTTAAGAGGGTATATTTGCCTCAGTAACTTGTGTTATGGATATTGCATGTAATCCCTCTGCTCTCATGCCTTTGAAGACATGTTCTAGTGTCTTTGTTCACTCATTTCTGTGCATATATGTAGTCATATATGGAGCATAATATCGAAAATCATCTTATATTTCTGAACGGAGGTAGTAATAAAATATGGTTTCTGTTTGAATTAGAACCAGGTCCGTGGTGGAGATGAAGTTCTCAAAGTCATGCCATGTGAACTGGAAGACCTGATGATGAGTTCTACTGCTGAACTATCCAGCTACTGTGTCCTTGTCACCACGTGTCCTGAACTAGTGTTTTCCTGTAGCATTGTTGTCAGGCGTGTTCTCGAGGCTGTACTTGACCACAACAATTTCCTGGTTGTGCCTTCGATTACGAAGGGTGTGGTTCTTGTAAAGCTTCCCAACAAATCTGATGCGGCCTGTCTTAATCATCATGTTTATGAGTGGAAAGACCACTCTGTTAGGTTCTCCAAGGTTGACAAGATGGTGATGGTGCATGTAGACATCTCACACGAAGTCCATGGCCTAGTTAGTTATGCGGGGTTCATCCCGTAGGTCGGTGGCAAGAAATAGTCTGCAGAGTTTAGTTAGTGCAACTTTGCTTGTCTTTAGTAAGTACTATTGTTCAGTACTTGATTTGTGTTTGTGAACCCTGTATTGTTTATTAGTACTGCCGCTTTTGGTGTGTGAACGGTCTATGTTAATGTCTATGTCAATGTCTGTCCACTCAATTCAATCTGTATATTTTGAAGTATCCAGATCATATTTTTTGTGAGGACGGTTTATCAATTATGGTTACACTCCAATATCTGTATGCATTGCAGGGTTTATCGCACCCACTAGGATTTCCAGTCCCATGGATGTTCGGTCCATACGATTTGTCACGACCTTTGGACTGTCCTGCTTGTGGGAGTAGGCGGGGCCCCTGCATGCCACGCGTAGTTGGACGATCAATCTTCTGTTTAGTACTTCAACATAGTGATTTCCTGGTAAGGATTCACTCGTGTCACATCAAGTAAATCTTATTGATTTACTGTCTAAATCTTATTGATTTAATGTCATGTTTTCTTTCTTTTCCTGCAATTTTATGATGCAGGTTCTGCCATGTGACATTCATCACAGAATAAACCATTTGGTTTGCTCTACGATGGCTATTTTTGCAGGTTTCACTTCTTATGTCGTGTCAGTAACGAAGGCACTGTCCATCACTTATATTACTGGAAAAAATTGGATCAGTCTGTTGTCTAAGTACGAGCTGAATCCCTATGATGAAGTGCAGTTTGGTTTAACCTAAATGCCACAATTAGTCCTTCTCGCGTTTAAAAGAAATGAAGAAAAAAACTGGATCACGGTCACGGATCCTAGTCAAGTTAGAAAGCTGATCATAGCAGACCAGACACGATCGCCGCTGTCTCGCACAGATCGAGCACCGGCAGTTGCTCTAGCACTGACAGCGGCAGCAGCTCAGTCTGATTCAGCTGAGGATTGGGCACCGACCGCGTCAGCGGATCAGTCTGATCTACCGGAGGATCGGGCATCGACACCGGCACCAGCTCTACAAGGAGCACCATCTCCGGCAGCGGCGGCGGCTTCGGCACCTGCACCAACACTTGCACTTGCATCTGCTCCGGCCTGTGCAGTTGCACCGGCAACAGACTGGGCTGCAGTTCGCACTTCATATACCAAAGTCCTTACAAAAACCGACATGTCCACCTTCTTGGTAAGCATTGGCCACCTAAGTGCTTCGTTCTTTTTTCTTTCCATGTTGTTTCACATGATTCACTGTGTTGATCTAACTATTTGGGTATGTCTTCTTGTTTGCAAACAGAGAATTCCTAGAGCAACGAGGGAGTCGTTCAACAATCCGGGCGACCGCGGCCAAGTTTCTCTTACCATGCGCAGCCTTGGTGTGAATGAACCTGCTCAATATACCGTAAGTACAAAGGATGGTCGCATGATGATTGATGCTAAAGGATGGTCAAGGTTCAAATCTAAATCATATCTTGCGGTAGGGGATGATGTCAAAATCGAACTTTCTCGGCAAGGAGAGCTGGTCCAAATCAACTTTGAAATTCTTCAGTAGCAGCACACAACTGCCGAACTGATCTATCCTCCGAGAGATTTTGATGTAATAATCTGGCATGGTGAAACAAGTGTCCTGTGTGTATAAGTAGTACGACAGTATTATTTATCACATGGTATATCATTGATAGAATTGCAAATCTGATTGCTGGTCAGGAACTGTCGTTCGATTTCATTCCAACAGCTGACGTGCTTTATTCAATTTTGTGTATTCCCCTTGCGACAGCATCTAAAACCAGTGCCGTACTGATCGCTTGCAATATGAAAAGCGCTGAGGTAGAACACATGGGCCCCCAAACATGCAGGGTCGGCCTGCGGCCCAAAGTCCAGAACCGTGAGCCTATCTGAGTATTATATTCTCAACTAAACCCCCATAAAAAAAGCTGAACCCCCATAATGCCCGTGCATTGCAGAGGGAGTATATTTCTCGGCAAGGTGAGCCTGTGATATAAAAGATTTGTATATTTCTTTACAGAGGGAGTATCTCTCTATAAAAAATATATTTATGTGTAACTAGTTACTCCTGTCTTTCTACTTCCTTTCGCTGATATGTGGGGCAACCGGCAACGGGGTCCACGTGCCATATGCACAAATTAGAGTGCACAACTTCACGGTAGACACACCCCGGTCGTAGCGCTGCAGTAATGCCCAATGAGCCGTCAAATCACAACCCCCCTTTCCAGCTTTAGCAGTAAGCTGGACGGACGAAGCAGCAATATTTCACTGGGCCTGAATCCCCTTCTCCCTCGTCTGCTTGTTCAGAGAAAACCCCTCTCAGCGATTGCATAGGGTTTTCTCATGGAGAACCAGGTACGAATTCTTCATCCATCCCCGATAAATCCAAGCCCCTTGGTCGCAGGTAATCCTAGGATGGCAGCCGCCGCCGTTGATGCATTTTTCTTCCTACTGAATCTAGTGTGTTTCATTTGCAGTGCCCAAAGTGCGAGTACCCTACAGGTTTCTGCGCCCTCGGTGAGACGCCACACTTGTTCCTTCTCATCCTAACACAGCATTTTGAAACGCGCACAGTATGTTCCTAGAATCCTCTTTTCTATCCGGGTGGGTGGGGTTTTTTTGAACATGCAGTGTTCTCATATTATTTTTCCTGCAGTGTATTATTTGCTCTGCCAGAACACATGTACTCAAGATGCTCGGCCTTGCCATAACTGAATACACTAGTCTAATGGTCACAGTGAAGACAAGCCATGGATATAAGTTCCGAGTTGGGTTCATGAACCAAGAAGATCGCTGCTTTTCTTATGGCCGAACTTGGATAAACTTTCTCAAGTGTTACGGACTGAAAGTTGGCGCACGAATGTTGATGGAAATAGCAGAACCTGGTCTCATCTTCACTGCGATCTTCCACCCCGACGTCGTTCCAATTGTTCATCCATGTTAGTTTTGTATCTGGTTCTTGCTTGTTGCCTCGATTACTTCTTAATCCACCTATTCTGTCTAACTAATCATAATTTAACTTTAGAAGTAGCAACGAATCTCTCACGAAGATGCTACTTCTAACTAATATTTTCTTATAATTGGTGGCACGTGTAGGTTTTTTCAGAGTTAAGCAGTCTGCTCGTTTGTTACTCTGTAATAACTCGGTTGTTACTAATGGCACTGAAGTTGACTGGATCGACATCCACAAGTTCCTACACTTTATTGATCGTCTTGAGGTCCTTGTGGGGCGTTTCAATGGTGGAAGGCCACGTGGGATATGTGTGCCACTACTGCACTCGTTGAACAGGTCCAACTGTGTCGAGAAACTTATGGTACGAGCTGTTTTCTGTTATATATGTTGTTCATAAACTATTGCTTATACACAGTTTTACAGCTGTGATCTTCTTGAAACGGGAACTGCCGAGTTCTATTGTTCCTGTACAGATGCCTGACCATGGTCGGGTCAGACTTGCGCTTGGTCACAACATGATGTTTATGTCGACCTACTCAATTCCCCTTGGAGGTGAAAAGATACTTATTCATGGGTGGTCTCAAATAATGAATGCCCGTCCATCTTGGAGAATAGGACATAAGATTATGTTCATGCTTTTCCATGGCTCTAAAGCGAATATCCTGTTTATTGACCACATTGCGAGATGAAGCCGCTTTCAGAAGGTTGTGGATGCGCGGGGTGGCGCCTGGGCCTTGTCCTGGGGCTTGGCAGCCTCACCCTTGGCTAACTGTAGGCAAAGTAGCACTGTTCGAGGCGTGCTTTGTACGGTTGAACCTGTATAAGTACTCATACTGCTTTCAGCTTTGGTTGTTAAGTGCCCCTGCTGGTTTCAGTTAAGGTTGTTAAGTACTCCTACTGCTTTTACAGTCTGTCGTGTTTCTTCAGTCCTGTCTTCCTCCAGCCGCCAAAGCCAAACCAGCACCGGCGGGGCCGCCTGCTTCCGCCTCCCACGGCTAGCTGCGCCTTAGCGCACGCATCGCCGCCCCACCGTCTCCTAAATCGTTAACGCCGACGTCCTCCACGCGCTTTGGTGCGCTCGCCGTGGCGCCGCCCTCTCGCGTTGTCAACATGGTCAACAAACACCAGGAATCGGCAGAAGTACGTGGAGAGGATGACAGTAGGGGCCCACCACGTCAGCGTATGGAACAATAAAATGCTTCCTCCTAGTGTTTTCCTGACATCTGGGACCCAAGACATTGTGAGCGTATATAGACAATAGACAAGAGAACAGCACAAGATCGGCTGACACCTGGGACGTAGCTACTCGAGCAGTATTTTTTTGTTTGGTATTGTTGAGACGGAGCAGGGTTTGAACTGGGCTGTGGCCCGTCTAGCCCAGGCTTATATTTTATGTTCACCATGTGACCAGCCCAGCTATTTTTTCTTTGTGAAAATGAGCCCAGTTTATTTTTTCTGAAGAATACCCAATCCAGGCCTACTTATTTTTCAATGCCCTGATGGGCTGCAACTCTTTCAAGATGCCTGCAAATCTTGAAAGTAATATGAAATGGGTTGTAAATATAAAAACAGATGACAAATTGGCAATTACTTTATAATTTCTGAATTTTTTCACATTTTCAGATTCCTATTTCACTGGGCATTAACCTAATTTAAATATATCTTCAAAGTACTATAAATCTGGCTCAACATTTCGGTATTAAAAATAGTTTGGAACCCACAGAAATATGTGAAATTCGACCTGGCCAACCAAAAAAAAACGACTGCAATAAATTGCACAAGAAGTTGCCATGAGCTATATATAAATTATTAAAAAAAGAGGGAGTGGTCTGACTTGTGGGCCTGTTTAGTTGACGCGTATGCAAGATTTTTTTAGTTATTATATACGTCAACAAACGATTCTAGCAGACGTAACCGTTGGCTGTCAATCCAATGGCCGTCGTGTTTCTTCAATCTCTGATCTTCTTGCTCCAGCCGCCAAAGCAGTGCCGGCAGGACCGCCTACTCCCGCCTCCCGTGGCCGGCTGTGCTGCCGCGCAGGCCTCAGCGCCCCCTACTACTCCCACCGCTGGCCAGGGCATCCCTCTACTCACCCACACCCCCTGTTATTCTGCGGCGACGGCAGCCTCACACCGCAGCCGAACCGGTGAACCCTCGTACTCCTCTCCGCGCGGGCTTCCATTGCCGCGTCTTCCCCGGCTCCGTGTCGTCCCCTTCCTAGGCTTCGCTGTCGTCCACCGTCGTGGTGCTCTCGGCGCGGGGTGGTCAATGTGGTCAACGACCGACTTCCATCGGAAGAGTACTGTACGTGGAGAGGCTGACAGCTGGGTCCACGGCGGCCGCAAGGAAGTGCCTCCTTATTACGCGGAAAATAATTATTCCTCCACCTGACAGCAGGGACCCACCGGACGGGCCACCAGTATTTCGCGAAAAAAATGTTTCCCCCTGACTGCTGGGACCCACAGGACGGGCCACCGTATTTTGCGAAAAAACGTTCCCCCCGCTGTCAGCTCGGACCCACCGGAAGTGCCTCCTTATTACACAAAAAAAATGAATACCCCCTGCTAGCTGGGACCCACCTTGGTGGGAGGCTGACTTGTGGGCCTACTAAGTTGACAGGGACGGAGGCCTTTGTCAACTTTAGTCAATATATGAACGATTCTAGCTCCAGTGACCATACGATGTCCATCCAACAGCCGTAGTGCTTCTTCAACCTCTGGTCTTCTTGCTCCAGCCGCCCAAAGCAGCGCCGGTCGTGCCGCCTGCTCCTGCCGCCCGTGGCCGGCTGTGATGCCGCGGAGGGCTCACCGCCCCCTACTACTCCCACCGCTGGCCAGGCCATCCCTCTACGCACCCACACCCCCTGTTATTCTGTGGCGACGGCAGCCTCACACCGCAGCCGAACGAGTGAACCCTCATACTCCTCTACGCGTGGGCATCCACAGCCGCGTCTTCCCCGGCTCCGCGTCGTCCCCTTCCTAGGCCTCACCGTCGTCCACCGCCCTGGTGCTCTCGGCGCGGCGTGGTCAATGTGGTCAAGGAATGGCTTCCATCCGACGTGGACTGTACGTGGAGAGGCTGACAGCTGGGTCCACGGCCGCAGCAAGGAAGTGCCTCCTTATTGCGTGCAAAATAATTATTCCTCCACCTGACAGCGGGGACCCACCGGATGGGCCACCGTATTTCATGAAAAAAACGTTTCCCCCTGACTGCTGGGACCCACCAGCTACATCTTCGCACGCAAGGAAGTGCGTCCGAAAAAAAAACGATTCGCCCCCCTGACTGCTGGGACCTACTAGCTACATCTTCGCACGCAAGGAAGTGCG
>NC_057808.1:306662763-306663755 GCF_018294505.1 Triticum aestivum | reverse complement strand
AGGAAGTGCGTCCGGGCAAAAAAAAATGATTCGCCCCCCTGACTGCTGGGATCCACCAGCTACATCTTCGCGGGCAAGGAAGTTCCTGACAGTCGGGACCCACCTGGTCGAGCGTACATAGCGTTGTCATTCTGGTCGCGAACGTGTACGTACATATATACTGGTCGATGTAGAGGCGCGCACGTGTCGTAGTAGAGGCACGTACGTGTCGTAGTAGAGGCGCGCACGTAGCATGTACATGTACGTACATCGGCCAGGGTGCAAGAAAGAAAATACGGCCACGTATGTACATACGGGCAGGGTCTCGAACGCCTACTCGCGCATATGTACGGCCAGGGCTCGTGTACATGGCTGGGTCGGAACGGAGAAACATCGTCGTCATCGTGTTCATGGGGAGGCGACGGAATGCGTCGTGTTCATGGGGAGGCAACGGAATGCGTCGTGTTCATCGGGAGGCAACGGAACGCGTGGGAGCCAACCGGCTGGGTCGGAACGGAATGCGTGGTCGTGTTCATCGGGAGGGCTTGGACGGAACAGGCGATGGAAACGAGGCCTGGCGTACCGCAAAACGGAGGAAACGGCCTTGTGTTTGACCGGCCACGTTCGAAACGGGATCCTGTTCATCGGGAGGGTTCTGGCGTACCGCAAAACGGAGGAAACGGACCTCCTACGGTCGAAACGGGGGTCCTATTGATTGGGAGGGGTGTGGCGTACCGCAAAGCGGAGGAAACGGACTTGTGTTGGAGCACTATGGTCGAAACGGGGGTCCTGTTGATCGGGAGGGGTGTGGCGTACCGCAAAACGGGACTCCACGGGATACTGTTCATCTCCACCATCGACCTCCTCCAGCCTCCACGGGCTACCGTCGACCTCCTCCAGCCTCCATGGGCTCCTGTTCATCCAGCCTCCACTGCGCGCTACTCCACCGGCTACTGTTCAACCACCCCTCCACGGGCACCCCTCCACCATCTACTGTTCATCCAGCCCTCCAC
>NC_057808.1:306481333-306662264 GCF_018294505.1 Triticum aestivum | reverse complement strand
AATCAATCGGCTTCAGTTAGCAGCAGTAGCGAAGGAATCGCTCGATCGGGTTCAGTTAACAGCCATCGATCGATCGCTCGGGTTCAGTAACGCGTAGCCTGCAGTGCAATCGCTCGGGTTCAGTTAGAGCCCAATGCCTCGCTCGGGTTCAGTTAGAGCCAACGCCTCACACACACGCGCGCACGTGTACGAGAGAAACGCGCATCGCTCGGCCCCCGACCTTCCACCGTAACCGGGAACTCCCCGAAATTTTCCTCCCCCTCGCTTCTACCATGGTTTTTTCTGTCATGGATGGCCCAAAGAATGTCATGCAGCTGCGTCTCCGGCCCGCCCAGGACGAAAAGCCCATTTTCTGTCATGATTTTTTGTCATAGAAGTAGGAGCCCACCACATCTATGATGATACCGGGTTTTGTCACAATTATCGTCATAGAAGTGTCATATGTATGACAGAATTTTTTTTCGTTCGGCCCAAAATGTCACAGATGTGTCTTTTTTTTGTAGTGGCCTTGCCGGGCAAGTGTACTATGCACCTCCACCACCTTTCCACCATCAATCCACCAAAGTAGGAGTAGGGTTTTACGCCTCACGGCGGCCCGAACCTGGGTAAAATTGCCCGCGTGATCTTTGTCGTGCTATCACACGTTCGTTTGCTCTTTGTACAACGCGACGTCCCCCTGCCGAACCAGCAAGGGGCCTCCTGGCCCCATAGGCGGACGTGGTTTCCTGCGACATCTTGGGCACGCCAGGTAGGTGGCTCGCTTGTGCAAACCCGAAGACGTGTGCAGTGTGCGTCATTTTCATCACCATCTTCATCTTTGACGACGCCATAGGCAATGGCGCCCAAGAAGAAATCCAGTCCTACAGCTCACCCATTGCTACCTCTTGAGCACTGTGTTGGTTTTCCCTTGAAGAAGAAAGGGTGATGCAGCAAAGTAGCGTAAGTATTTCCCTCAGTTTTTGAGAACCAAGGTATCAATCCAGTAGGAGACCACGCTCAAGTCCCTCGTACCTACACAAACAAATAATAACCTTGCAACCAACGCAATAAAGGGGTTATCAATCCCTTCACGGCCACTTGCAAAAGTGAGATCTGATAGAGATGATAAGATAATATTTTTGGTATTTTTATGATAAAGAGTGAAAGTAAAGAACGCAAAGTAAAATAGATGTAAACTTATATGATGGAGAATAGACCCGGGGGCCATAGGTTTCACTAGTGGCTTCTCTCAAGATAGCATAAGTATTATGGTGGGTGAACAAATTACTGTCGAGCAATTGATAGAATTGAGCATAGTTATGAGAATATCTAGGCATGATCATGTATATAGGCATCACGTCTGCAACAAGTAGACCGACTCCTGCCTGCATCTACTACTATTACTCCACACATCGACCGCTATCCAGCATGCATCTAGAGTATTAAGTTCATAAGAACAGAGTAACGCATTAGGCAAGATGACATGATGTAGAGGGATAAACTCAAGAAATATGATATAAACCCCATCTTTTTATCCTCGATGGCAACAATACAATACGTGGCGTTTCCCCTTTTGTCACTAGGATCGAGCACCGCATGATTGAACCCAAAGCTAAGCACTTCTCCCATTGCAAGAAAGATCAATCTAGTAGGCCAAACCAAACTGATAATTCGAAGAGACTTGCAAAGATAACCAATCATACATAAAAGAATTCAGAGAAGATTCAAATATTGTTCATAGATAATCTTGATCATAAACCCACAATTCATCGGATCTCGACAAACACACCGCAAAAAGAGTTACATCAAATAGATCTCCAAGAAGATCGACGAGAACTTTGTATTGAGATCCAAAGAGAGAGAAGAAGCCGTCTAGCTAATAACTATGGACCCAAAGGTCTGTGGTAAACTACTCACACATCATCGGAGAGGCTATGGTGTTGATGTAGAAGCCCTCCATGATCGATGCCCCCTCCGGGGGAGCGCCGGAAAAGGCCCCAAGATGGGATCTCACGGGTACAGAAGGTTGCGGCGGTGGAAATAGGGTTTTGTGGTGCTCCTGGATGGTTTCGGGGTACGTAGGTATATATAGGAGGAAGAAGTAGGTTGGTGGAGCCACGAGGGGCCAACGAGGGTGGGGGCGCGCCTCCCTGCCTCGTGGCCTCCTCGGTTGTTTCTTGACGTCCACTCCAAGTCCTCTGGATCACGTTTGTTCCAAAAATCACGTTCCCGAAGGTTTCATTCCGTTTGGACTCCGTTTGATATTCCTTTTCTGCGAAACACCGAAATAGGCAAAAAAACAGCAATTTGCACTGGGCCTTAGGTTAGTAGGTTAGTCCCAAAAATAATATAAAAGTGTATAATAAAGCCCATTAAACATCCAAAACAGAATAATAATAGCGTGGAACAATCAGAAACTATAGATACGTTGGAGACGTATCAAGCATCCCCAAGCTTAATTCCTGCTCCTACTCGAGTAGGTAAATGATAAAAACAGATTTTTTGATGTGGAATGCTTTATAGCATATTCCTTAATGTAATTTTCTTTATTGTGGCATGAATGTTCAGATCCGAAAGATTCAAGATAAAAGTTTAATGTTGACATAAAAATAATAATACTTCAAGCATGCTAACCAAGCAATTATGTCTTATCAAAATAACATAGCCAAAGAAAGCTTATCCCTACAAAATCATATAGTTTGGCCATGCTTCATTTTCGTCACACAAAATGCTCTCATCATGCACAACCCCGGTTTCATCCAAGCAATTGTTTCATACTTAGCCTTTTCAAACTTTTTCAACTTTTACGCAATATATGACCGCAAGCCATGGACATATCACTATGGGTGGAATAGAATATGATAATGGAGGTTGTGTGAGAAGACAAAAAAGGAGAAAGTCTCACATTGACGCGGCTAATCAACGGGCTATGGAGATGCCCATCGATTGATGTCAATGCAAGGAGTAGGGATTGCCATGCAACAGATGCACTAGAGATATAAATATATGGAAGCTCATTAAAAGAAACTAAGTGGGTGTGCATCCAACTTGCTTGCTCACGAAGACCTAGGGCATTTCAGGAAGCCCATCATTGGAATATACAAGCCAAGTTCTGTAATGAAAAATTCCCACTAGTATATAAAAGTGACAAAATAAGAGACTCCCTATCATGAAGATCATGGTGCTACTTTGTAGCACAAGTGTGGAAAAAGGATAGTAACATTGTCCCTTCTCTCTTTTTCTCTCATTCTTTTGTTTGGGCCTTCTCTCTTTTTTCTTTTGGCCTCTTTTTTTTTTCTTTTTTTTCGTCCGGAGTCTCATCCCGACTTGTGGGGGAATCATAGTCTCCATCATCCTTTCCTCACATGGGACAATGCTCTAATGATGATCATCACACTTTTATTTACTTACAACTCAAGAATTACAACTCGATACTTAGAACAAAATATGACTCTATGTGAATGCCTCCTCGGTGTACCGGGATATGCAATGAATCAAGAGTGACATGTATGAAAAATTAAGCATGGTGGCTTTGCCACAAATACGATGTCAACTACATGATCATGCAAGGCAATATGACAATGATGCTGCGTGTCATAATAAACGGAATGGTGGAAAGTTGCATGGCAATATATCTCGGAATGGCTATGGAAATGCCATAATAGGTAGGTATGGTGGCTGTTTTGAGGAAGATATAAGGAGGCTTATGTGTGATAGAGCGTATCATATCACAGGGTTTGGATGCACCGGCGAAGTTTGCACCAACTCTCGAGGTGAGAAAGGGCAATGCACGGTACCGAAGAGGCTAGCAATGATGGAAGGGTGAGAGTGCGTATAATCCATGAACTCAACATTAGTCATAAAGAACTCACATACTTATTGCAAAAATCTACAAGTCATCAAAACCAAGCACTACACGCATGCTCCTAGGGGAAGGGTTGGTAGGAGTTAACCATCGCGCGATCCCGACCTCCACACAAAGGTCGACACTCAAAGAACACCTCATGCTTCAAATTTGTCACATAACGTTTACCATACGTGCATGCTACGGGACTGGCAAACCTCAACACAAGTATTTCTCAATTTCATAATTACTCAACTAGCACAACTCTAACATTACCACCTTTATATCTCAAAACAATTATCAAGAATCAAACTTCTCTTAGTATTCAATGCACTTTAAAGTTTTTATCTTGGATGCCTATCATATTAGGACTAATTTTATAACAAAAGAAAATTACCATGCTGTTCTAAAGGACTCTCAAAATAATATAAGTGAAGCATGAGAGCTCAATAATTTCTATAAAATAAAACCACCGCCGTGCTCTAAAAGATATAAGTGAAGCACATAGAGCAAAATTTTCTAGCTCAAAAGATATAAGTGAAGCACATAGAGTATTCTAATAAATTCTGATTAATGTGTGTCTCTCCCAAAAGGTGTTTACAGCAAGGATGATTGTGGTAAACTAAAAAGTAAAGACTCAAATCATACAAGACGCTCCAAGCAAAACACATATCATGTGGTGAATAAAAATATAGCTCCACGTAAAGTTACCGATGGACGAAGACGAAAGAGGGGATGCCTTCCGGAGCATCCCAAAGCTTAGGCTTTTTGGTTGTCCTTGGATTTTACCTTGGGGTGCCTTGGGCATCCCCAAGCTTAGGCTCTTGCCACTCCTTGTTCCATAATCCATCAAATCTTTACCCAAAACTTGAAAACTTCACAACACAAAACTCAACAGAAAATCTCATGAGCTCCGTTAGCGAAATAAAACAAACCACCACTTTAAGGTACTGTAATGAACTCATTATTTATTTGTATTGGTGTTAAAACTACTGTATTCCAACTTCTCTATGGTTCATAAACTCCATTACTAGCCATAGATTCATCAAAATAAGCAAACAACACACGAAAAACAGAATCTGTCAAAAACAGAACAGTCTGTAGTAATCTGCATCTAACGCAAACTTCTGTAACTCAGAAAAATCTACCAAAATAGGAAGACCTAGATAATTTGTTTATTGATCTACTGCAATTAGAATCAGTATTTTATCACGTTCTGGTGATTTTTAACAATTATTTTGGTGAGCATAAAGTTTCTGACTTTTTCAGCAAGATCAAATAACTATCATCCAAGAAGATCCTATAGGTTTTACTTGGCACAAACGCTTATTAAAACAATAAAACAAATCTAACCAGAGGCTAGATCAAATATTTATTGCTAAACAGGAACAAAAAGAAAGGAACAAAAATAAAATTGGGTTGCCTCCCAACAAGCGCCTTTCTTTTAAACCTTTTAGCTAGGCATTGATAATTTTAATGATGCTCACATGAAGGACAAGAATTGAAGCACAAAAGGAGCATCATGTAGCATGTGACAAACACATCTAAGTCTAACATACTTCCTATGCATAGGCATTTTATAAGCAAACAAATTATCATAGCAAGGAAAATTTAGCATATGCAAGGAAGAAGAAAAAGACGATAGCAATCTCACCATGGCGAGAGGTAATTTAACATGAAAACTTCTATAATCATATTTTCCTCTCTCATAATAATTACATGTAAGATCATATTCAAATTAAACAATATAGCTATCACATAACATATTCTCTAGATGATCCATATGCATGCAAAGTTGACACTCTTCCAAAATAGTGGGAATAACATAAACTAAATTCATGACCTCTCCAAACCCACTTTTATCAAAAACTTCATAAGATTGAACATTATCCAAATATGTGGGATCTAAAGTTGACACTCTTCCAAACCCACTTTCAATACTATTGCAAACACTATTATCAATCTCATATTCATCACGGGACTTAAATAAATTTTCAAGATCATAAGAAGAATCACCCCAATCATGATCATTGCAACAAGTAGTAGACATAGCAAAACTAGCATCCCCAAGCTTAGGGTTTTGCATATTATTAGCACAATTGACATCAAGAGAATTTATAATAACATCATTGCAATCATGCTTTTCATCGAAAGAACTATCAAGTATGGGTGCAGTAGCAACGATCTCATGTTTAACATAAGGAACTATAGCAAATTCATCTTCATAAATATTGGCATCATGGCCACTAGAATAGCAAGCATCATGTTCATCAAGGGATATTTCAATCAAATCATCGGAATCATCATTATCTATAGATTCATGCATATCATTATTTTCTCCCAAAGCAACGGTCATTCTCTCAATAAATTCTTTGACATAGACATTATGAGCATAGTTTCATAGCAATATTCAAGTATGTCAAAATTTTCAGATTCGTAAAGAGTAATATCATACTTTTCAATCAAAGAAGCAACTTCATAAGCACCCTTAAAAGCAACAAATTCTTCAATTTGTTCGATATCATAGTAACTATAAACACCCTTTGCATAAGAAGATAAGATTTCATTTTCATTAAACTCACATAGGTAGGGGAGGTGTTTTTTAGGGTTCTTAGAGCAACAAGTAATATCACAAATTTCACAAAGATTCCAAGCATAACACAGCAATCTATTTATTTGATCCCATAAGAGTCTCCCTTTTTCAGACAAATGGTGACGCACAAAATTAGCATGCTCATCTAAAGATTTCCCATCAACTAGGCTAGTTGGGGTTTCAGCACGAGCACATAAGGATCGAAGATGATCCAAGTAGAACAATTTAAGTGGATCCATATCAATAGATTTTTAGCAAGTAAAGATGCAAGCAAATAGAAGGCACATGGTAACACAAGCAAACAATAGATCTGGCGAGAAAAAGGCAAACGAAAAAGAAGGCAAATAAAACTGCAAGGGTGAAGTGGGGGAGAGGAAAACGAGAGGCAAATGGCAAATAATGTAATGCGAGGGATAAGAGTTTGTGATGGGTACTTGGTATGTCTTGACTTGTGCGTAGACTCCCCAACAACGGTGCCAGAAATCCTTCTTGCTACCTCTTGAGCACTGCATTGGTTTTCCCTTGAAGAGGAAAGGGTGATGCAGCAAAGTAGCGCAAGTATTTCCCTCAGTTTTTGAGAACCAAGGTATCAATCCAGTAGGAGACCACGCTCAAGTCCCTCGTACCTACACAAACAAATAAGAACCTTGCAACCAACGCGATAAAGGGGTTGTCAATCCCTTCACGGCCACTTGCAAAAGTGAGATCTGATAGAGATGATAAGATAATATTTTTGGTATTTTTATGATAAAGAGTGAAAGTAAAGAACGCAAAGTAAAGTAGATGTAAACTTATATGATGGAGAATAGACCCGGGGGCCATAGGTTTTACTAGTGGCTTCTCTCAAGATAGCATAAGTATTACGGTGGGTGAACAAATTACTGTCGAGCAATTGATAGAATTGAGCATAGTTATGAGAATATCTAGGCATGATCATGTATATAGGCATCACGTCTGCAACAAGTAGACCGACTCCTGCCTGCATCTACTACTATTACTCCACACATCGACCGCTATCCAGCATGCATCTAGAGTATTAAGTTCATAAGAACAGAGTAACGCATTAGGCAAGATGACATGATGTAGAGGGATAAACTCAAGCAATATGATATAAACCCCATCTTTTTATCCTCGATGGCAACAATACAATACGTGTCGTTTCCCCTTCTGTCACTAGGATTGAGCACCGCATGATTGGACCCAAAGCTAAGCACTTCTCCCATTGCAAGAAAGATCAATCTAGTAGGCCAAACCAAACTGATAATTCGAGGAGACTTGCAAAGATAACCAATCATACATAAAAGAATTCAAAGAAGATTCAAATATTGTTCATAGATAATCTTGATCATAAACCCAGAATTCATCGGATCTCGACAAACACACCGCAAAAAGAGTTACATCAAATAGATCTCCAAGAAGATCGAGGAGAACTTTGTATTGAGATCCAAAGAGAGAGAAGAAGCCATCTAGCTAATAACTATGGACCCGAAGGTCTGTGGTAAACTACTCACACATCATCGGAGAGACTATGGTGTTGATGTAGAAGCCCTCAGTGATCGATGCCCCCTCCGACGGAGCGCCAGAAAAGGCCCCAAGATGGGATCTCACGGGTACAGAAGGTTGCGGCGGTGGAAATAGGGTTTCGTGGTGCTCCTGGATGGTTTCGGGGTACGTAGGTATATATAGGAGGAAGAAGTAGGTCGGTCGAGCCACGAGGGGCCCACGAGGGTGGGGGCGCGCCCAGGGGGCAGGCGCGCCTCCCTGCCTTGTGGCCTCCTTAGTTGTTTCTTGACATCCACTCCAAGTCCTCTGGATCATGTTTGTTCCAAAAATCACGTTCCCGAAGGTTTCATTCTGTTTGGACTCCGTTTGATATTCCTTTTCTGCGAAACACTGAAATAGGCGAAAAAAACAGCAATTTGCACTGGGCCTTGGGTTTGTAGGTTAGTCCCAAAAATAATATAAAAGTGTATAATAAAGCCCATTAAACATCCAAAACAGAATATGTAATAGCATGGAACAATCAAAAATTATAGATACGTTGGAGACGTATCACCCATCCACCTCGAAGGAAGCGGACGCTGCTGGGGAAGTGGTCGGAGCAGGCGGCGCCGTCGCCGCTTCCCCCGCCGCCGACGCAGGAGCAGGAGGCACCAGAGGGGAACAACATCAGCAACACCCCGACGGCCACGTTCCCCAAGGTACGGGTGTGGGGGTCACTCCATCTGCGCCCCTCTCTCCCGCCGATGGGCACAGCCACAGCAACGGCGCCCGGACCGGGGTGAACCGCCGCCCTCCGGCCGCCCCCACCATGGGTGCGGCCCCAGCGCGTGCACCTCCCCCAGGACGGGCCGGCCAAGCCCCTGCGCCCGACGGAGCCACTGGCCCTCGAGCACCATCGCCGCTCCACCTCCAGGTGGTCTCCCCGCAACAACACGGGGGCGCAGTTCTACCGCCGCTAGTACCGTCAGGAGCCGAGCAACGGTACGGTCGACTTCATCATCATCCATGGCAAGTACAACTTTGGAGGCCATGGCGCGGGCTCAGCTGCTACTGATGTTTCCGCCAGCGGCCTAGCAGATGGACGAATGGCGAGCCACCATCCAAAGCCTGATCGGCTTCGCCGAAGCTGGGGGGGCTCACCGCGAGCTGGCCCGCCACAGCCTCCCCAAGCGACAACAGCGGCTCACGCTGCTGCCCGCACTGAGGGGGCCATCCCCACGGTGTAGTCCCCGCCACGGCAGCCAGCGGAAGCACGACCAAATCAAGACCCCGACGACATCTCGATGGCCTCTTCTAACCCTCGAGAATGTCCAGGCCAACGTCGAGCCCCGGAGGATAGGCGCTGGGGAGACGCGTGCGTCGTTGTTGATCGACACCGCGACGACCTCCGCCAGACCGACGGGTGCAACAGCCTCAACGTCGACGAGCCTGCGCTCGGTGTTGGCGGGTGCCTACCTTTCGAGGTTGGCTGCCCTGCCTTTACACGAGAGTTGCGGCAAGTCTATTGGCTGTCTGTTCGCACGTTCGAGCCAGAGATACCTGAGATGTACGACGGGAGGCTAAACCTGCCAGAGTTCCTGAGCATCTACACCATCGCTGTTCAGGCTGCCGGGGGAAGAGATGAGAAGGTGTTCGCCAACTACTTCCCTTTGGCCCTGAAATCCAATGTCAGGTCATGGCTGATGCACCTGCCGGAGAACTCCATTTCGTCATGGGCACACCTGTGCCACGAGTTCACCGGTGGCCACCAAGAGCCCGGCAGGCCCAACGACTTGCAGCTTCTACAGCAGAAGGAAGGAGACACTCTCCGTAAGTATTTACAGAGATTCAGCAAAGTTCATAGGAATATTCCAAATATCCATCCGGCAGCCATTATAGCTGCCTTCCAGTCCAATGTGCGGAACCGCCGGATTCGTTCTAAGATGAACGTGCGGTTGCCCAAGACTGTGAAGGAGCTTTACACATTAGTAGATAAGTGTGCTCGGATGGAGGAAGGAAGTTGCCAGGAGAGGAAGATTGTGTCAATGTTGATTCAGAGGATGATGATGAATCAACCAATCAGAAGAGGGGCAAGAAGCGCAGTAAGAAGCAGAGAGATAAGGCAGTGATGACTGTTGAAGGATCGGGCACGCCTAGTACCAGCAAGAAGGCCAAAGCCGAGGCCCTCGGCAAGGAAGATGTCGCGTGCGCTGAATGCTAGGAAGCCGCTGCTGCCGAGAAGGCTGGGAAAGGCGATAGGCCGTACTGCAAGATTCATCAGACCAAGGGCCACGACCTTCAAGACTGTTACCAAGTTGAGCAGCTTGTCAAGAAGCAGAAAGGAGAGTATGAGAAGCGTAATAAGGAGAAAGGTCAGAATGTCGCTGGCAGTAAGGGCCGAGGTGGTGAAGCAAACCGCCCCGGCGAACCCCATCGGAACCAAGGAAAGCCCGCCAAGGGATGAAAGAAGGATACTTGTGATGATGAGAGTGATGGAGGGGATGAAGAGGAAACCAGTGAGCAAGAGTTTCAGAAGGCCACATACGCCCTGTGCATTGATGGAGGTGCATCTTTGCACACTTCTCATAGCCAACTTAAACGGCGGGCACGAGAGGTCAATGCCGTGGAACCAGCGCCAGAGGCCCGGAAGCCGCTCAAATGGTCCCGTACGCCCATCATCTTTGACGAGGAGGATCATCCTAGCCGTACCATCGCGGTAGGATTTTTGCCATTGTTGGTCTCCCCAACGATTCGCAACCTCAAGGTCACAAAGACGCTGGTGGATGGCGGGGCCGGGTTGAATCTGATTTCCCCGACAGTCATCAGCAGGCTTCAGATAGGAGAAGAAGAGCTAGAGGTTACCGTCACGTTTCAAGGAGTTAATCCCGGCAGGATCCATCCTAAGGGAAAGATCACGTTGCCGGTAACGTTTGGGGGAGAACTAAACTACCGGACTGAGAAGATTGTGTTTGATGTGGTTGATCTCCCCCTGCCGTACAATGGGATTCTTGGACGCCCGGCCCTGGCTAAGTTCATGGCGGCATCCCACTATGCCTACAACACCTTGAAGATGCCTCGGCCACCGGGAGTCATCACCATCCCATCGAATGATAGGATGCAATCATTGTGTGGACAAGATGTACCGGGACGCTGTCACGGCAGAGGCAGCGGCAGCAGCAATTCCCGCCGAGGAAAGCAAAGGAAAGAAGAGAAGCCGTAAGGCCTCCGACAAAGAGTCCGGGAAGCGTACCCCCACTGAGTGCACGACACCCATTGATGACGTGTCGGAGTGTTCTAACAGCAAGAGATCCAAGGTTGTTGTACCCCAAGTGAAGAAGGTCCCGACAGGGCTGGCTGGCGTTGATAGTACTTTCACTATCAGCGCCACCCTTGATGACTAATAGGAAAGAACGCTCGTTGCCTTGCTGCGGGCAAGTATCGATGTGTTTGCTTGGCAACCATCTGATATCCCCGGTGTTCCCAGGGAGGTAATCGAGCACCACCTTGTTGTCTGCCCACATGCCGGACCTGTCAAACAGAAAGTCCGGAAGCAGGCCTTGGAGAGGCAGCAGTTCAATGCAGAAGAGATCAAGAAACTTGAAGTAGTTGGTTTGGTCAGAGGAGTACTGCATCCTACATGGTTGGAAAATCTAGTGGTAGTACGGAAGGCTAATGGAAAGTGGAGGCTTTGCATTGATTTCATAGATCTCAACAAGGCTTGCCCGAAAGACCCATTTCCCTTGCCGCATATCGACCAGATTGTGGATTCCACTTTAGGTTGTGATTTGCTCTCCTTTCTGGACTCGTACTCCGGATATCACCAGATCTTCATGTCCAAGGAAGATGAAGAGAAGACGTCATTCATCACTCCATGTGGTACGTACTGCTTTGTCCGCATGCCATTCAGATTAAAGAGTGTCGGGTCCACTTTTGCAAGGGCAGTCCAGATTGGTTTTGAGCCACAGTTGCACAGAAACATAGAAGCCTACATGGATGATATTGTGGTCAAGACCAAGGATAAGGCCTCCCTTATCAAGGATTTGGAGGAAATATTTGCTAATCTGCATAAGATCAATCTCAAGCTCAACCCGGAGAAGTGTGTGTTCGGTGTTCCGTCCGGCAAGCTGCTTGGGTTCTTCGTTTCCCATCGCGGGATCGAAGCCAACCCCGACAAGATCAAAGCTATCGAGCAAATCCAAGCGCCAAGGACAGTTAAAGATGTGAGGCGCCTGATGGGATGGGTTACCGCACTAAGCAGATTCATCTCCAAGTCTGCCGAGCGTGCCCTACCGCTCTTTAAAATTCTGAAGAAGGCAGGGCCTATGAAGTGGACCCCGGAAGCAGATGCAGCCTTACAAGATTTGAAGACCTATCTATCATCCGTGCCTACCTTGGTTGCTCCCAAACCCCAGGAGCCGTTGCTGCTGTACTTGGCAGCACCCAACCAAGTGGTCAGTGCGGCCTTGGTAGCACAGCGAGAAGTGGATGAGGCAGAAAGTAGGCAGCGACCGGCAGAATCAGAGAAGGATCAGGACAGAAATGAGCACGGCAACGAGAGCAACCCCAAGGACGCGGCAAGGAAGAAGGTGGTGCAGCGTCCAGTGTACTTCATCAGCTCCTTGCTACAAGGGGCTAGATCAAGGTACTCTGTCGTGAAAAGTCGATCTTTGGTCTTATCATGGCCTCAAGGAAACTGCACCACTACTTCCAAGCCCACGAGATCATGGTTGTCACTCGTTTTCTGTTGCACAGGATACTCCGAAACCCTCAGGCTACTGGCAGAATAGTGGAGTGGGATTTGGAGCTATCCAGCTTTGGTTTGAAGTTTAAGAGCACATCAACTATCCAGAGCAGGGCATTGGCAGAGTTTATTGCAGAATGGATGCCAACTCCTGATGAGGAAGTAACAGAAATAGCTATCCCCGGCAAGGAATCACCCCAAGAATGGATTATGTATTTTGATGGTGCTTTTTCCCTGCAAGGTGCACGGGTTGGCGTGCTTCTTGTTGCCCCCTCCAGGGAGCACTTGAAGTACGTCGTCCAAATGCATTTTGCCCGGGAAGAAGCAACCAACAATACAACAGAGTATGAAGGGCTCCTTGGCGGGCTCAGGATTGCAACTGAAGTGGGAATTAAGAAGCTGATCATTCGAGGAGATTCACAGCTTGTGGTGAGACAAGTCAACAAGGATTACCAAAGTCCATTGATGGAGGCATACGTCGAGGAAGTGAGGAGATTGGAGGAGCACTTTGACGGATTGCAAACAGAGCACGTACCCCGTGCGCAAAACAACATAGTTGATCATCTGTCAAAGTGTGCTGCGCAGAAGCTTCCTGTGGAACCAGGAACTTTTGTTCTCCATCTCACTCAATCCTCCGCATCCCCAGAAACAATGGCCCGGAAAAGGAGAAAGTTGGACACCAGAAAGCCTCTCCCGGTAGAGCCGTCTGCTCCCGGCAGATTCCCTGCCGGAAACAACTCCTCACAGCCTACCGGACCACCCCCTCCCGCCGGGTCCACGAACCCCGCGAACGAGTTTGGTGCTCCCGCCGCAGAGGAGGTGCCGTTAGTCCTCGTTGCCGAGCCCTAGGCTCCAACTTGGGCAAGGCACATTGTCCACTTTCTCCAGACCGAAGAACTTCCCGGCGACCAAGATGAAGCTGAAAAAGTAGCCCGGAGGGCCGGTATGTATCAGTTTGTCGATGACACTCTGTACAGAAGGAGGTCCAACGGTGTGAAATTGAAGTGTGTCTGCCGGGAAGAAGGAAAGGAACTGCTGGCTGAGATTCACAAAGGAATGTGCGGCTCCCACATTGGATCAAGGGCATTAGTTGGGAAAGTATTCCGGCAAGGATTCTGTTGGCCCACAGCCCTCCAAGATGCGGTCGAGCTAGTCATGAAATGTGAAGCCTGCCATTTCCATTCCAAGAAAACACACCTGCCTGCCCAAGCTCTTCAGACAATCCCTCCATCATGGCCATTTTCGGTCTGGGGGCTCGATATCCTCGACCCCTTCTCCCAAGAAATCGGGGGCTTTGAATTCTTGTTCGTTGCCATCGACAAGTTTACAAAGTGTCCGGAAGTGACTGCCGTGAGAAAGGTGACTGCTCAGTCAGCTATCAAGTTCTTGAAAGATCTGGTGTGTCGTTTTGGAGTTCCGGCAAGGATCATCACCGATAACGGCACCCAGTTCATGAGTCATGCCTTCATGCAATATGTTCATGCCCTCGGATGCAAGATCTCATTTGCCTCTATGGCACACCCCCGGAGCAATGGACAAGCTGAGAGGGCAAAAGCTGAAGTGTTGCGTGGACTCAAGATGAGAACTTTTGATACACTGCAGCAGCACGACAGGCGGTGGATCGAGGAGCTGGCAGTAGTTCTCTGGTCCCTCAGAATGACACCAAACTGAGCTACCGGGCAGACTCCCTTCTCCCTGGTCTATGGGGCAGAAGCAATTATCCCCATGGAACCCATTTACGGGTCGCCTCGAGTGCTTGCCTATGATGAAGTAGTGCAAGATCAGCACCCGCATGACAACACTGTGCTACTCGAGGAGAACCGTCTCCGGGCTGCTACGCGTGCTGCACACTACCAGCAAGCCATGCGTCACTATCATAGCCCCAGGGTTCATGCCCAGTGTTTTGAGGAAGGTGACCTTGTCCTTAGGCGCGTTCAGTCCGCCAAGGGTACACACAAGTTGTCACTAAAGTGGGAAGGCCCTTACCGGGTAGTACGATTCACCAGACCTGGCGCAAGCTGTCTGGAGACCGGAGATGGCACTCAGTTGCAAAACTCATGGAATATTGAGCATCTCCGCAAGTTCTACCCGTAAGGCGCGGCTGTCGGGCCCTGCCCGGCAGCCACCATTTTGTATAGGCCTTGCCTCAGCTGCATGTAACCCCTTGTACAAAGCTGGGGCGATGACCCCGTGCAAGAGAAAATAAAGAAGTGCTGTGGGGGGCCCCCGACCAAGATTGCATGCATGCATAAGCATTCCAAGATCACTACATAAGCATTTCATGAGCATTTGCATATGCATATAGATAGGATCGCATCCTGCATTCATTCTCATCTGCATGAAGTTGCAGGTTCCTGCCGTGGACTTGGCTTTGACAAGGAGTTGAGAAGATTTCCTGGCACAACGATTCCCGGCAAGCCAAACAAGATAAGTTTTTCTCCTGTCCATTAGTGTTCTGTAAGGCTATAACTTGAGCATGAGAGAGCTCCGCCACTCCTTTGAGACTTAGGTGCTCCCATCCATGACTCGAACATTGCTTCGGTCAGGATGGTCGCAGTGGCCTTTGGTACAAAGAAGTTGGCGGGGGGCTGGCCCCTCTGTCTGTTCCCCGATAGACAAAAAGGGTGCCGACAGGATAGCCTGCTGGGAAAAACTCGTTTATTTACATTAAAGAGGCATCCCACCTCTGCATGGACATACACATGCACGGGTTCCCGGCAAGGTTCATCTTTTTCATTAATATGCTAGTACAAGTACAAGCATTAGAGAACACGAACATGGACCTGAGGGATTACATTATTTGAATTAAAATTTGGCGATTGCCTACAAGTTTAAGATTGAAAAAGATAAGTGCTCCGTAATGCCCTTTCTTGTCCCTCTCCTCTTAGGCACGGCCGTCGAAGGCGAGGAGGGCAAAAGAAGCGCCTAGGCGAGAGCCCGGCCAGCTCCCCTCGGGCTCCAGGAGAGGTAGCCCAACGGAAACGGGAGCATGAGGGAACGCCTTGATGGAGAGCACGGCGGAAGGCGGCCCCGTCAACCATAGTCACCAGGGCCAGCAGGACTGGGCAGGGCTAACGGAGCTGCAGCCTGAGAGGAAGCCTGCCGGAGTCCAGCTGGAAGACTGCTGGAGGAGCCCGGCAGCACCATCCACACCTCTGCATCCAACTCCCCGGCAAATGACATTTCCGGGGAGGAGACGCAGATGCAGATGATGGTGCTGCCGCCTGATGAAGATGGTGCGGTCGACGATCAGCCGGAGTCAGAGTCGTCGCTCCCCTGCCCGCTGCCGTTGTCATCGCCGTCACTGTCCTCCTCGTCACTTTTGCTCGAGGATGAGCTTTCGTCGTCGGTCAAGCTCTCCGCGCAGCACCCTAAGTGACCTCCCGAGTGCCCGAAGATCTTGACGGAGAGCAGGCCGTTCTCCATTAATTTGAACTAGAGAACGTGCCCCTCCGAGAAGCCGTGGGCACGGGCAATGGTCTTCCAGCCACGACGGAGATACATCACATGAGGGGCGGGGAAGTCGACGTCAACCCTCATACCTCCGTTCCCGCAGCCCCTCATGTGCAGCCGCAGAGCGAGTGGTTGCTCGAGCTCCATATCCCGCACAAAGGGAGTTGGGAGGCGAAGATGACCACACAAAGGCTTGTATAGCCTAATGATGAACTCCCGAGGTTGGTCACCGATGTGGCCTTCCATCGAGGGAGGAGCCACCGGCAGGGGCGCCATCAAGACACCGCCCCGCCCCCTCCTCCTCGAGCACCATGGCGACCGCGACCACGTCCCCTTCCTCCTCTCCTTGCAGACGATTCCGCTGCCTCAGGGTACGGAGGAGGGGGGGCTCTGTCGAGCAGAATCCCTCATCGCCGCCGCCGGAGCGCCGCCGTGCCCTTGCCCTCGCACCATAACTAGAAGAGAAGGATCACGGAGAAGAAGGAGAAGTGTGTGCAGAGAAGCATTGCCCCGACTCCTTTTTATAGGGAAACGGAGCAGGGGCTGACTCCTAATACGGGAAACGGCCGCCCCTCTCCTCCAATGCGGCCTCTCTGCACCCACTGTGACTCTGAGGGTCGAGGCCGACCCTCTACTCCAACCATCAGCGCTTGATTTTCAGCCATGGCACTCCTCCCCGTGCCACCACCTACCACACCCAATGCATGCAGGACACGTGGCAGGTGCATGCGGGATGGGAAGCAAGTGGGATGGGGGCTTCCGCCCCATGATCGTGGGGTGAGGAGAATCCGCAGGCCACCATCAAAGTTACCCCACAGCATTGCGCACGACGCGCGGGGAAAGCGGAAACTGGCCCAAAATCAAGGCTAATGAAGAAGCAAAGAAGACCTCAAGAGCCTAGCACGTTCAGCAACCCTGCTTGTGCACTTATTAGGCCCTACCTTGACGACACTCGGCAGCGCGTTCGGGGTAGGCCCGGGGGCTTCCGTCGGTGCAAAAAACCCTAGGTCTGTTGCCCAGACTATGCACAGGCACGGGAACAAGGTTGAAGCGCCAACTCAGGCCAGAGAAGCAAGATATCACCAAGAGAAAGGTCTCCTTTACCGGGCAGGCGAGCCCGGCAAGGGGCAAGGCAACCCCCAGAAGCAGATGATCAAGGCGCCCCCGCAGGGCCTGCCGGGGCTCGCGGAAGCAAAATCACCTCACCAACCACTCCACCACGACCCACGTCGTCCATCAGTGTGGTGTCAAGCCGCAAAGTGATTAAGTGGCAACCATTCGCCACATGGCACCCCTTTTCTGCTGGTGAAGCCCATAGATGAGACACCCGTCCTGCGACGTGTCAAGCAAGCAGGCGCGGAGCTGGCAAAATAGCCCGGCAAGCCTTGCCGGGCAACCATCGATGTGACGTTAAGTGGCACATTTAATGCACCCTGTCAACCCGTAGAGTTAGGTATGATAGCACTGTTTGCTATCTATCGATGCATAATGACTACTTTGCCACTGCGGTGACCCCTTAATCTATAAAAGGAGGCCCATGGCAACCGTAGAAAGGGTTAGAAGGTTGGCACACTCACACACCCATACGCGCGTAGTCGCTGCCGCCCCGAGGCAACCCTTGCCGGGAAAGTGTACTACGCACCTCCACCACCTTTCCACCATCAATCCACCAAAGCAAGAGTAGGGTTTTACGCCTCACAGCGGCCCGAACCTGGGTAAAACTGCCCGCGTGATCTCTGTCGTGCTGTCACACGTTCGTCTGCTCTTTGTGCAACGCGATGTCCCCTTGCCGAACCAGCAAGGGGCCTCCTGGCCCCATAGGTGGTCGTGGTTTCCCGCGGCACACTGATAGCCCTTCTTCTTCATCCAAGCAGCCTCAGGTGTGATGTTCTTCTCAGACCCACTCAAGAAGTGCTCATCAAGCTTCCTCAAAATCCGCTTGTCACGCTGGCGACTCTCCTTCTGAGCAACGTGAGTCAGATACTGCCCCTTGGCCTGCATGCAGAACAGAGTCTTCACCTTGTCCTTGAGCTTCGAAGCCCAAGATGGCTCAGCAGAGGGAGGTGCATACTCCTCAGAACTGTCCTCCGCCTCCTCCTCCTCAATCTCATCTTCATCAACATCCATGCAGGCAGCCTCAGCCTCAGTCCAGGTAGTGGTGTTAGCCCACTTGTTCTTCTGCTGCAGCTTAATGGGCTCATGGCGAAACCAGTTGGGAGCATGAAACTTTTCACCCGGAAAGAGCTTCTCCCAAGTCTTCGAAATCAAGAGGTGCAAATAAGGTCCATGGATGCGAACCTTACGATGGAACACAGAAGACTGAAGCTCACACCACATGATGTGAGAGACATCAAGTGGTCCAGGTTGTTGACGCACTTCCTCACAAATAAGCATCATGTCCCCAAGATAGGAATGCACCTTGTCCTTGTCACCCATGCGAGGAAAAAGAGAGTTGCGGAAGATCCGGTGCATGATGTCAAGAAACGGGTTCAGCACATAAGACTTCTTGCCATTGGGTAAAGTCTTCTCAACAAGGTAGGGTTGAAGCTTGTTCTTGGAAGAAGACTCTGGGTTGGCATGCGGGCGGATACCAATGGGCACATCTAGCCCCTCATCACGAACGTGCAACAGATCCATGAAGTCCTTCCACTCAGCAGTCATCTTCTTGCCATTAGTCATCCAACTCATGCGTCGCTTCTCATCCGAGTGGAAGTGGACAGAAGCAAAAAATTGAGCCACAATCTCTAGGTCATAGTCAAGATGGAACATGATGATCTCCTCAATACCAAACTGCTCCACCAAATCCAGAGGCTCACCAAAATATGCCTGGTTTTTCCTCAGATGCTCCATGTCAATCCACTGAACGGGTACGTAGATGTTCTGCTTGGCCTTGATGACATCTAGGTAGATGAGATTTTGTTGCTTGGTCCAAAACAAGTCATTGCCCCTTATTTGTTCCCGAGGCTTGATGTAGGGGTTGAGCTTCCTTCGAATCTGAAACTCTGCTAGAGGCATGTCTTCCAAGCTGATAACTGGTTCCCTGATCTTGGTGGTTGTTGTCTTGAAGTTGCGTGCTGGGGCATTGGACCCCTCAGGAGCTTCTTGGTTGTGAAGGCGCTTTGAGCTCGTATCACGGCTGGGATTCGAGCGCCTAGCAACGGAACCGGAGACACCACCTATGACACACAATGCAAACACACGAGAAGAGCAAGAAGGATTATTGCAAAGACAAAGGCCAAAACAGAACAAAACAAATAGAAATGAGATTGGGTGTGACAAAACAAAGCAATTTTAAGGCAAGCGGTAGTACTGTAACAGGACACGGAAGTAAAAAAAATTACTTCTGCTCTGACCGCAGTAGTACTGCAGAGGACAGCGCTAGTACCGCTGAGCGCGGTACTACCGCACACAGGGCGAAAGTAAAATTTTACATCCGCGCACCGGGCGGTAGTACCACTCCAAGCGGAGCGGATCTCACAAGAACGGATCTGAGAACATCTGTAAAGATGAATCGGTACTACCATTGATCACAACTACGTTGTTGTATCACACCAAATAACATATCTACTGCACAAGCACTCTCCAACAATCTCCTCTTGCAAAGATTTAGCCAAAAATCACAAGACCTACTCATACATCCCCCAAAACCTAGAAGCAAAATAAAGAGGCAAAGAGATAAGAACTAGGGAATATACCAGGGTCCATGGCAAGAGGCGAGGTGGGGATCGATCCCACTGGTTGAAGTGAGAGGAGAGTGGCCGGAGACGGAGATCCGGCGAGGTCCTCCGGCGCCCTTCTTGGGTAGGAGAGAGAGAGACGTGAGGGGAAGAGATGAATGGGTATGGGGGAGTTGGAACTCCCCCTGCCCGCGCTTAACCCCCACGCGGTCTCGACAACGCGGTAGTACCGCAGGTCATCGTGGTAGTACAGCCCGGGCGGTAGTACCGCACTCTGGGCGGTAGTACTAATCTTCCAGCAGCAGTAAAAATTTACTGCCACGCTGGAAGCGGTAGTACCGTGCCGTGGTCGCAGTTGTGCAAGCACAAAAGCCACCCACCTCCAGCGGTAGTACCGTGGCATGCCACGGTAGTACCGCATGCCCAAGAAAGTGTAGGTTTCGGCAAGAGAGAAATAAAAGGTCCTTTGCAATACAAACTTCAAGCAAACGGACACACAAAAGAGAACACAAAAGAAGCAACTTAACCATGAACAAGGTCCAAAAGATAAGCACGGAGAAAGAGAGGACCAAACTGCGAGCCAAAACCTCTCATGAAGAGAGGGTGGTGGCCGGAGCCACCTATGTTTGAGTCAATTGGTATGGCACCGCGAAGAATTATCCTTGGGCCCATGAACAAAACTCGTCTTTGAAGCACAAGTACCATCAATAATGGCGAAATGTGAAAGAGTTGATCTGCATAATGGGAGGAGGGACAGTTCATTGAGAGAACAACACTCCCCCTATGTCCATGCCTACACCTAAACAAGACAACAAGATGAGTATGGTGGCGTGTGCAAAGGTTCAAGCCACATTGCTCAAATCGATGATATTTAGCTCATGCCTTAACTCAGAAATCTTGCTTCATCCAAAGGCTCCGTGAAAATATCTGTAAGGTTATCGTGAGTGTTGACATAGTTAAGCTCAGTCTCCCCTCGCCTAATGTGATCTCGGATGAAGTGATAACGAATCTCAATATGCTTCGTCTTGAAGTGTTGCACCGGGTTGAGATAAATCTTGATGGCATTTTCATTGTCACACCAAAGAGGCACTTTGTCACAAATGACACCGTAATCCTTTAAGGTTTGCCTCATCCATAGAAGTTGGGCACAACAAATACCGGCGGCCACATACTCGGCTTCGGTGGAGGAGACAGACACATAACTTTGCTTCTTAGAAGACCAACTCACCAAACAGTAACCAAGAAATTGGCACCCTCCGGAAGTTGACTTCCTATTCACTTTGTCTCCCGCCCAATCCGAATCCGAAAAACCCACGAGATTGAAGTTTGCTCCTCTAGGGTACCATAAGCCAAAGTTTGGGGTATGAGCTAAATATCGAAAGATTCGCTTGACCGCCACAAAGTGGCTTTCCTTAGGTGAGGCTTGAAACCATGCACAAATTCCCACACTCAACATGATATCTGGTCTAGATGCACAAAGGTAAATCAAGGAGCCAATCATAGAACAATATACCTTTTGATCCACTGCTTTACCATTGGGATCAATGTCAAGTTGGCATTTGGTAGGCATTGGAGTAGAAGCCGGCATGACATCACTCAGCTTGAATCTCTTGAGCATGTCTTGAGTGTATTTGGCTTCGTTGATGAAGATTCCTTCTCTTCTTTGTTTGACTTTGAACCTGAGAAAGAACTTCAACTCTCCCATCATGGACATCTTAAACTTCCCGGTCATGAGAGTGGCAAACTCCTCATTGAAAGCTTTGTTAGGAAAACCAAAGATAATATCATCAACATATATTTGGCATACAAACAACTCCCCTTTGACCTTCTTAGTAAAAAGAGTGGGGTCGATTTTCCCAATTTCAAACCCACGATCTTGCAACAACTCGGTAAGGTGCTCATACCACGCATGTGGGGCTTGTTTAAGGCCATAGAGCGCCTTATCGAGTTAGTACACATGATTGAGGAACTTGGGATCCTCAAACCCTGGGGGTTGTTTGACATACACCAACTCATTAATAGGACCATTAAGAAAAGCACTCTTCACATCCATTTGTTGCAACTTGAAGTTAAGATGAGAAGCATAAGCAAGCAACAAACGAATAGATTCAAGGCGAGCAACGGGAGCAAAGGTTTCTCCGTAGTCGATACCCTCGACTTGGGAGTAGCCTTGTGCCACCAAACGAGCCTTGTTGCGAATGACAATCCCGTGAGCATCTTGCTTGTTCTTGAAGATTCATTTGGTTCCAATGACATTATGGTCCTTTGGCCTTGGCACCAATCTCCACACCTTGTTGCGCTCGAAGTTGTTGAGTTCTTCATGCATGACATTAAGCCGATCCGGATCCTCGAGCGCCTCATAGACCTTTTTGGGTTCAACACAAGAAACAAACGCATGATGTTCACAATAGTTTGCTAATTGTCTATGAGTGCTTACCCCCTTTATTAAGCTTCCAAGCACATTCTTCATGAGATGATCTTTGGTAGTGAGCTTGGACGCAATCTTGGCGGCACGACGCTCCAATTGCTCCGCAAGAGAGAGTTGAGGAGCGATAACTTGATCATCATGAGCGTCGTATTGAGCTTATTCTTGATCTTGAGCTTGCTCTTGACCTTGAACTTGCTCGGTGGCAAGAACTTGACCTTGGGCATCACTTGGTGGATCACCACAATATTGAGGTTGATCTTGCCCTTGATCTTGTTCATTTGATTGAGGGCCTTCACTTTGTTCTTCGGAAGCGTGTGGGTCTTGGGTTGGTGTTGGTTCCACTTGAGTGGAACACTGTCCTTCTCCTTTGGCCACAAGGGGTTCCTCAATGGGTAGGATATGGCCGACACCCATTCTTCTTATGGCTTGGGTAGGAATTTCATCACCTACATCACATGTACCACTTTGCTCCATATCGGCGTTCTGGGAACGGGGGTCCCCATACTTGCCTGCCTGCGGCCCACGGCGTGGCTCTGCGCGTGGGCCCGTACGGCCCATCTTCATCAACAAGGCATTCAAGACCCTCGCGAGGGGCCAAGCCTCGCGAGGCGTACGACACAAGACCTCCTCAGGAGCGGCCTCACCCGGTTGGCTCGCGAGGGGCGGAGAGATCAAGGCAAGGCAAACCTCGCGAGGTTCTCGTGACGTGAGCCATGACGATCAAGATCAGGCGGGCGCCAGGCGGACGCCAGCGTGCGCAGTATCCTTGTTTCCCCTTTGGTGCTAAGGAAGCGAGCGCAGGCACGGAGTACCGAGGCGTCAGGCAAAGGTTTCCATATCGGTGCAACGAGACCAAGACCGGCAGGACGGCAAGATGGAGGTCACCATGCAGCCCGAGGTGGCGTCACCACCAGAGCCTTTTGCAGGCGAAGACCGCTTTTGTCAGGATAAGCTGTACAAGTTGTCCCCTTTCAAATTGGCCGTTGTTGGCTCCCTTCCTGCTCAATATTTGGGAAGAGGACCAGGGCCTATATAAGTAGAACTAGCCACCACCGTAGATCTCATCTCATCTCATCTCATCTCATCTTGAGGAATCCTCACCCACACACAGAGCGCAAGAACACCTCAACCTCGGGAGGTTGTTCTTCCCCTTGTAACTGTTCATCCATAGCCCAAGAGGCAATCCACCACCACCACACTGGAGTAGGGTATTACACCACAATGGTGGCCTGAACCAGTATAAATCTTGCGTCCCTCGTGTTGTGAGTTCGTTGAGTTTGCCCTTGAGATCTTAGCAAGCTAGGACCTGGATTGTTGGGGGAGAACTTCGCGCACACCCAGAGTTCGAACCTTAAGGGTTTTGCCGGAACCCGTGATCTGACATTTGGCGTGCCAGGTAGGGGTGCGCCGAAGCTTCCCTTCCGTCGCTCCGCGTCACGTCGCTTCATCGTCCCCATGGCGGACGCACGCCGCGCCCGCGCCGAGCGCTGGGCTGCCCTTGCCACCCGCGTTGCTCAGACGGCCCCTGTTGGCGGGCCACCCCGTCGCTCTCCGTCGCCTGCCGCCAACGCCGCCACCGGCCCGGTGGGGAACGAGCAGCAAGCGTCCTCGTTGCACCCCTCGGTGCGACAGGACGGCCGCACCGCCACTCCATCGCTGACCCCTGCTGGTTCGTCGTCTCACACTCGTCGCGCTCCCACGAACGCACGGGCCGCGCTCCTCATGGCGCATGAGCTCCTGCGCTACCGCCTGGTCGACGACCTCTACGAGGACTAGCTCGACCGCATCGCCGAGCTTGTCAGCGCCGCAGGGGGTTCCCTGCGCCTTCCCTCTCACTGCCTCGCCCGCCGCCAGCTACGGGCAATGTAGCTCATGGAGCACCTCCACCACCTCTGCACCAAGACGGCGCCCTGGCGGCAAGGCGCGCGGCTCCACGGCGCGACCCACCGTGTCCGGCGCCCGCGCGTGAAGAAAGAAGCTGTCAAGAAGTCCCTCGACCGCAAGAGAATGCTCCGCCACTCCTCGCACCACCGCGCCAGGATCGTTTGCTGCGGCAAGGCCCCGTGTCGCCTGCTGTAGTGGCGCGTGGGCGCCAAGACCAAGCTGCATCTCCAAGACGCGCCCCGGTGACCACGGCCGACTGCCACGGCTTCACCCCCGAGCTGCGTAGCGTCGCCTGGCCGGGCAAGTTCAAGCCGGATCTGCCGCCTCGCTACGACGGCACCCCCGACCCCGCGGAGTTCCTGCAGCTCTATGAGCTAAGCATCAAGGCGGCCAACGGCGACGAGAAAGTCATGGCGAACTGGTTCCCTATGGCGCTCAAAGACGGCGCTCGTTCGTGGCTCCTGAACCTGCCTCCAGGCTCGATCTCCTCCTGGGACGAGATGCGCGACCGCTTCGTCGCCAACTTCCACGGCACTCGCGACCGCCCACCGGCCGCGGGTGACCTGCGTCGCGTCAAGAAACAACCAGGAGAGACCCTCCAGAAGTACATCCAGCGCTTCAACAACGTCCGCCTCAAGATCCCCAAGGTGACGGACGAGGCCATCATCTCGGCGTTCTCTGATGGTGTTCGTGACGTCAAGATGAAGGAGGAGCTCGCCATCCACGAGGAGCTATGCACGTCCCTGGAGCTATTCAACCTGGCGACCAAGTGCGCAAGAGCTGAGGAGGGGCGCCTCTCCCTCCTTGAGCTCCCGGCTGCGGATCCAGAGGAGAAGAAAGCCAAGGCCAAGGACGTGAAGCGCAAGGGAGCTGCCGTGCTCGCGGCGGAGCCGGACACCAAGCGCGGCAGAGACCAGCCCGAGTGTAACGCCCACGATGCGGCTATATCTCCCACGTGTCGAGGCACGACTTAGAGGCATAACCGCATTGTGGTTTTGTCGCAAGAAGGGTCATCTTCACACAATCCCATGTAATGAACAAGAATGGGATAAAGAGTTGGCTTACAATCGCCACTTCACACAATACATAAATATAATTCATACATCATCCAAAATACACACATAGACCGTCTACGGTCAAGATCCAAATGAAAATAAGATAACCCCAAATGCTAGATCCCCGATCGTCCCAACTGGGCTCCACTACTGATCATCAGGAAAAGACACATAGTAACGACCACGTTCCTCATCGAACTCCCACTTGAGGTCGATCCCATCGTCTGCACTGGCATCGTCGGCACCTGCAACTGTTTTGGTAGAATCTGTGAGTCACGAGGACTCAGCAATCTCAGACCCGCGAGATCAATACTATTTAAGCTTATAGGAAAGGAAGGTGTAGTGAGGTGGAGCTGCAGCAGACACTAAGCATATATGGTGGCTAACATACGCAAGAGAGAGCGAGAAGAGAAGCAACGGAACGGTCGTCAGCTAGCAATGACCAAGAAGTGATCCTGAACTCCTACTTACGTCATTCATAACTCAGACCGTGTTCACTTCCCGGACTCCGCCGAGAAGAGACCATCATGGCTACACACACGATTGATGTATTTTAATTGGGTCAAGTGACAAGTTCTCTACAACCGGACACTAACAAATTCCCATCTGCCTCATCACCGCGGGCACGACTTTCGAAAGATAATACCCTGTAGGGGTGTCCCAACTTAGCCCATCATAAGCTCTCACGGTCAACGAAGGATAAACCTTCTCCCGGAAAAACCCGATCAGTCTCGGCATCCCGGTTTACAAGACATTTCGACAATGGTAAAACAAGACCAGCAAAGCCGCCCGAATGTGCCGACAAATCCCGATAGGAGCTGCACATATCTCGTTCTCAGGGCACACCGGATAACTCAAGCTACGAGTGAAACCAGACCTCGAGTTTCCCTGAGGTGGCCCCGCAGGCTGCTTGGTTCGGACCAACACTCGAAGGAGCACTGGCCCGGGGGGGTTAAAATAAAGATGACCCTCGGGCTCGCGAAAACCCGGGGGAAAAAGGCTTAGGTCGCAAATGGTAAAACCAAGGTTGGGCCTTGCTGGAGGAGTTTTATTCAAGGCGAACTGTCAAGGGGGTCCCATAAATCACCCAACCGCGTAAGGGACGCAAACTCAAGGAACATAAAGCCGGTATGACAGAAACTAGGGCGGCAAGAGTGGAACAAAACACCAGGCATAAGGCCGAGCCTTCCACCCTTTACCAAATATATGTAGGTGCATTAATATAAATAAGAGATATTATGATATCCCAACATATCCATGTTCCAACATGGAACCAAACTTCAACTTCACCTGCAACTAGCAACGCTATAAGAAGGGCTGAGCAAAAGCGGTAACTTAGCCAAACAACAGTTTGCTAGGAAATGATGGTTAGAGGTTGACATGGAAATATGGGAGGCATGATAAAGCAAGTGATAGGTAGCGCAGCATGGCAATAGAGCGAACAACTAGCAAAGCAAAGATAGAAGTGATTTCGAGGGGTGGTCATCTTGCCTGCAAGGTTCTCAGAGTTGTCGAAAGCTTGATCCTCGTAAGCGTACTCAATAGGTTCCTCGTTCACGAACTCGTCTCCCGGCTCTACCCAAGACAACAACACAAGCAACGGAACCACAATCAATCACGGGAAATGCACAAGCAACATGATGCAAAACATGTATGATATGCGAGATATGATATGCGATGCATATGCGTGCTCCGGAAGGAAAATGATGAACAAGGCAGTAACTTGGCAAACCAAGCATGCCACTGGAAAGATGAGATGATTTCGGTTGAAATCGATATAAAGATCACCAGAAACGGATGCACGGTTTGCAAATGGCAAGCAAAACAAGAATGACACGAATCTGCGATTAACAGCAAGATAGCACATAAAATGCAACATGTAACAATGCTACAGCACTCCAACATAGCAACAAAGCATATGGCAGAAATCTACAGGAGATGCTTGACAAAAGATGAACACTGAGCTATGGCTAGATCACAACATAACAGGCTCAAACAAGCATGGCAAAAGTGCAAAAGATAACAGGTTCACAGACTTGGTGAAATTACTGGACATGGCAGAAACAGCATCAGGTAGCAGTGTTCAGAGCACGAAATCAACATGCTACAGGAACTTAACATGGCAAAACAAGGCTTGGCAGTATTCTACTAAATGCATATACCAAAAGTCCCTTACTGACCATAAGCCAAAAAGGACCAGAAGATATGATGGAAAGCATGTAAACATAGCAAGTTTTGTTAACAGGTTTCAGACTTGGCAGAAAACAGAGCATGGCAGAAACAATAATATGAAGGCATCTTGGTGAGCTTGATGCACTCAGCACAAAGCAATGCATTACAAAACAAGCATACCTACAGCAAGATGGCATGTTTATGAAGCTATCCATGGCAAGAGCAAGTACATAGCATAAATGGAACAACTACAACAAGCTTGGCAAAATTGAATAACACGTAAACAATCTGCCAGAAATATTTTATAGCAAAAGTAGAGCAAGATTGATTGATGCTATGGCACTCCATAATTGCAAACAAGGGCAGGAATGGATCAATTGCAATAAAATCTACAAAACATCCTTACTGAACATCTCCAAACTATGCATGGATCTCTCTGTAGCATTAAGTTTACATGGCAACAAAATAACAGCAGACAAGGACTTGGAGAAATTACTAAATCCCTGAAATTAGAAACATTACGGAGCCTAGTTTGCATGCTTGTGCTAGTCACCACAGAGATCACAAAAATACATGGCATACACCACTGGAAGATGGCATGGCATACAACAAAACACATGTAGAGCTCATGCCCATAAGATGCACAGATTAAATGATACAAAAATAACAAATCTCCAAGTTCTGCTAAGAACCAGCAGATAACAGCAACTAGCACTCTTGCAACAGAGATTTGGGCATTAAGATGGCCTCTAATAAACTTGGTGCAATTGAACAAATGTAGAGCATCACGAGACGAACATTTCGATATATTACACGCGCGAAACGGAGCTATATGCAGAGAGTTATGCCATGATGAACAGGTGCACTTATTGTAAGAATCACAGGACTTGGCAAAATTTAGGGTCTCGGGAAAGTCAACCTTCGTCAACAGATCGAGATCTGGCCGCTCGAGGGAGCTCGGGGCTCGCCGTGGCCGAAGCTCGCCGGCGACGGGAGAGGAGAGGGAGGCCGCGGGGAGGAGGAGGCCGCGGGGAGGAGGAGGCCGGAGGGGAGGCGCCGGCGGCGGGCGAGGCGGCGGGGACGGCGGCGAGTGCGCCGGCGGGGCACTGGTGCGGCGACAGGCGGTCGGGCCGCGGGGGCGGCGGGGCCGGCCGGTGCGGCGGCGCGGCGAGGACGGCGGGGTCGGCCGGTGCGGCGGCGCGGCGAGGAGGCGCCGGCTCGGGCGGAGGCGCGGGCTCGCGCGGGCCCTCCCTGGGCTCCGCGGGCCGGCGCGGTACGGGCGGCAGCGGACGCTGACGTGGCGGTGGCGGGGATTTCGTCCGGCCGGAGGCGGACGTGTCCGGCCGCGGCGGGGAGATGGTTAGGGTTTTATCTGCGAATGAATTCGGAGGGGGAGGAGTATATATAGGTAGAGGGAGCTAGGAGAGTCCAAATGAGGTGCGGTTTTCGCCCACACGATCGTGATCGAACGACCTACAGCATGGAAGAGAGTTTGGTGAGTTTTGGGCTATTTAAAGAGGGGGTTTTGCTGGAACACACAGAAGGCATCTGCGGTTACCCGGTTAACCGTTGGAGTACCAAACGACCTCCAAATGGAACGAAACTTGACCGGTGGTCTACCGGTAGTATACCAAGGCCACTTGACAAGCCTCGGTCCATTCCGAGAACATTTGACAGCCGCTCACGAAAGAAAACAAGAGGGGTGCACCGGAGGAGATGGGAGCGCCGGATTGCAAAACGGACAACGAGGAAAATGCTCGGATGCATGAGACGAACACGTATGCAAATGCAATGCACATGATGACATGATATGAAATGCATGACATGAACAAAATGCAAAACGAAAGACAAAACCCGACCACGGAGGGAATATCATAACACATAGCCGAAAATGGCAAGAGTCGGAGTTACAAATATGGAAAGTTACATCCGGGGTGTTACACCGAGTCATCCAAGAGTAGCCGACCATTCTGCGCCTTCCATAACCTGCATACCCACAACACCAGCGACTGTCAAGAGCTCAGAGCCATTCGGGAAGGACGCTTTGGTCGACGCCCCGAGCACAACGACCGGGGCTACGGCCGAGGAGGAGGACGTGGTGGCGGATGGTGGGACGACTGTGGCCGGCGCCAGGAGTGGCGCGACTGGCCTCGTGAGGACCGCTGGCAGGATCAGCCTCGCGAGGGCGCCTGGAGGGACGAGCCTCGTGAGGATCATCCTCAGGGCAACGCCGATCTTCCCCCACTACCGCCGCCGCCAAGAAGGAATGACGACCACCATAGAGACGAGGGGGCTAGGGGCTTCCAGGAGCCGCGTGCTATCGCCTGCATCTTGGCCGGAGCTCAGGCCCCAGCCTCGCAACGTATCTTCAAACAGTTTGCTCGTGAAGTGAATGCAGTCCTCCCCAAGCTTCAGGCCACACGCCCGCTCAGGTGGTCCAAGTGCGTCATCACCTTCAGTTCGGCAGATCAACTCAAGTGCACAGCTACCGCAGGCGCCCTCCCGATGCTTTGCTCCCCAGTCATCAGCAATGTGCAAGTCACCAAGACCCTCATCGACGGCGGCGCAGGGCTCAACGTCCTGTCCGTCGACACGTTCGACAACCTCCAAGTGCCGTATGACCAGCTTCAGCCCACCAAGCCTTTCTCAGGAGTGACCGATGGCTCCACTATCCCGATCGGGCAGGTCCGCCTTCCCGTAACCTTCGGAGAACGCAAAAACTACCGCACCGAGCTCATCGACTTTGACGTCGCGCACATCCGTCTATCGTACAATGCCATCCTCGGGTATCCAGCCCTAGCCAAGTTCATGGCGGTGACCCATCACGGCTACAATGTCCTCAAGATGCCGGGAACGGCGGAATCATCACGGTCCCATGTGAAGAGAGAGATGCGGTGTGCTCCCTTGAGCGTGCCTTCCAAGCTGCAGCAATCGATGACCCCGACAGCAAGGGCGAGTGCCCTCCTGAGGCCACCCCCAAGAAGAAGAAGCAGTTGCGCCGTTCAGGACCTCAGGAGGGTGGCGTCGCGACTGGAACCTCGTCAGGATCAGCGCCCGCGCCAGGGGCGCCTCCCTCCATCGTATAGGAAGGCGCCCCCGGCGCCCTTCTCGGGCAGGGCTCGGGGGCTCCCTTCTGGAGGGCCTCAGACCTTGCCAACATCACGAGGGAGGCGCTCGGGCACCACCTGTAGGCGTGCTTCATGGCATGTCTCCCTCAGGAGAACACAGGGCGAGGAGCGCCCACCACTCAGGAGTTCATCACCAGGACCACTCATGAACTGCAAGACGCAAGGGCCATGCGCGGCGACCGCCGCTCACGAGGTGCAGCTCCCCATCCAGGCGAGGATGCTGGGCTGCACGTCTGCATCAACGTCCCAGGGCTCAACAGGGCCGCATCTCGGGAGCCCTTCTGGCCTTCGCGCGTAGGCCGCTGCGAGGGTCCACAGGACAGCTACGTTCGCATGCCTTTTGGCCTGCCGAATGTGGCGTCCGCCTATCAGCGCAACTTGCGGCGCAACCTGGCAGCTCAGGAGGCCAGGCATCACACCGTCCTGACGGAGATGGAGACGGTCCTCAAGGAACCGCCTGGACCCCCAGAGCCTCCCGAGGCTCAGGGCCCCGGTGGCTCGTGAGGAGCGACCCCTTCACCGCGTACCTGCAGCTGCTCCGACATCCCTTCATCGACAGAACCAGGTGACATTTTCCAAGTTTATTTAGCTGGGAGCGCCCCGCGGGCTACATCATTCCCAGGCCACCTGGGTCCGTCCCTATGGCATGTACCCCCTTTTCTTATGTCTTTAGCTTACCTTGCTGGGGGCGCCCCTCGGGCTGCATCATCCCCAAGCCGCTCGGGCCTGACCCAGTGGTGTGTACCTTCCCTGCATTTACTTAAGCCAGTATGCTTTCCATGCCTAATCTACCTATGACTATCACCTATTTGGCTCTCACCTCCCACGGGGGCTACTCACGCTGGCACGGCGCTTGTGCACGGGTCCGTCCCTGGAACATCGACAAATCTGAGCGGTCGAGCTCTGGCTCGCGGCACGCCCCGCGCACGTCACCTCACCAGGCCCTCAGTGCCTTCGTCTCCTCGCGAAGCAACCGGCGGCCGACTGGCAACCATAATGGCAAACTGTGTTTCTCCTTGTGCTGGCTCGCAAGAATCTCATGAGAATGACAGCAGGCGGCACCGCGAGCTCCCTCTTCTCCCATGCAATCCGCTTGCGTGTTAAAAGGGGGGCTCCTGAGCATCGCGACTCAGGAGCTCCTACTGGCTCTCCAGCCCTCACCCCCTGGCCTTGACCACGGCACGCGACCTGGCATACCAGCAGCGGCTGAGCTCGCTCGAGGGCCGGGACCTGAGGACGCAGAGCATGAAGGAGAGCGTGGAGAAGAGGGGGAGGCTCGCATGGACCTGGCATAGCTACGCATTAACACGGCGCATCGCAAGGAATCGACCCCAGACCGCCAAGATAAGTCTCGCGCTCAGATCGGCTAATCGTTGGAGCCTAGGGGTCACGCTCGCCGCAGCCCTATTGCGGCAACGTCGCCTCCCTTTCTTACCTTACCACGGCTGCTTGAGCGCTAAAGGAGACCTCCTGAGCATCGCGCCTCAGGGGCTCTTACTGGACCTCGGGCCGCTCACCTCCTGGCCTTGACCATGGCACGCGACCTGGCATACCAGCGACGACTGCAGCTTGCCTAGGGACCGGGACCTGTCAGCGTAGAGCAACGAGCCGTCGCGAGGTTGGAAAGGGGAGACCGAGTCTAAACAGAACATGCATTCGCAATTTTTCATAACAAGGATTGTATCAACAAAAGACATTACAGACCCTTTACACACCCCCACCGGGTACTTCTTGATTCCTCGTAGGGAACAAAAGACGAGAACTTAGGGGAATCCTATCCACACCTTCTCGCGGCCGACGCCGTCATCAACAGTGGGCCGCGGGAGGCCGGCGCCAACCCCATCCAGATCAGCGGCGGCGGCGGCTGGACGCTGCAGCCTTGCTCCAGGCGCGGCGAGAGCTCGGGGGCACGTAGCTGTCGTCGCTCATCTCCGGAGTCACATAGAGCTCAGGAGAACCGCTGGACGCCCAAGAGTCGCTGCTGTTGGAGGAGCCGCAGGCCGGGCGCGCATCGTCCTGGCGCTCCCCTCCAGGGCAGCACTCCAGGCGGCGGCCCTCGCATCGAAGACCTTGAAGAACAGTGTGGAGGCGCCATCATAATCAAAGTGGATCGTGAGGGCGCCCTCAGCACGGCAAACCCGCGCAACCTCACCCCAGCCGCGGGTCATGAAGATCTTGCCGGAGGAGACCACTTCAATCTCTGCTCCAGTCGCCGGGGCGTCGCAGTCAGCATGCTGCAACCAGAGCTCGAGGGGTCCCCTCAGCGGCATCACGTCGGAAAAGAACCGTGGGAAGTGGATCCAAGTGCTTGGGGGCATCGCCGCCCACAACACGAGCTCGCGAGAGGAGTCTGCAGCATGGATACCAGGGGCAACGGCGCGTGTTGCCATGGCGTGGCGGCCGCGGTCGCGGCGTGGGCGGCGCCGCTCGTCGCTTCTTCCTCCCAAGCCCTCGGCTTGGGCGTATAAGGGCAGTGGATACCCTGGAGGCGGCCGTTCGCACCAGGGCCTCGTCACTTCCGCCCTCAAGACAATGTCGCGACGGTGGACTGGCCTCTTCTTCGGCGGAAGCGGCCCTGGCTCGTCGCGGGGAGCCTTTCCTTTCTCCTCTACGGAGAACCTTCGGATCAGCGCCATGGGAATTGCTACCAGCAGTGGAGCAAGGAGGAAGAAGCAAGCGGAATGGGAAGAGATGGGCGACGGGGGCTCTGCCCCCTTCCCACTTATAGAAAGAGAAGGCCAACCAGCGCCCCCCACGATCACAGGTAATGATGGTTTTCCCTTGCATATCGCAGGGACTTGTCAAGTCGAGCAGTTGCCGAGGCAGCGTGGGGAAGCGAAGACGCCCACGTCCAATCAACTGCCATGCGTCGACCAAGGCCGCAGGCTATTGGGGCCCACGGCGCTCCGCACTTGACCTTTGGCTTCGCCTCGAAGCCAAGCCCGGGCGCGCCTTGGGCCCGGGGGCTACTGTCGGTGTTCTGGGAACGGGGGTCCCCAGACTTGCCTGCCTGCGGCCCACGGCGTGGCTCTGCGCGTGGGCCCGTACTGCCCATCTTCATCAACAAGGCATTCAAGACCCTCGCGAGGCGGACGACACAAGACCTCCTCAGGAGCGGCCTCACCCGGTTGGCTCGCGAGGGGCGGAGAGATCAAGGCAAGGAAAACCTCGCGAGGTTCTCATGATGTGAGCCATGACAATCAAGATCAGGCGGGCGCCAGCGCGCGCAGTGTCCTTGTTTCCCCCTTTGGTGCTAAGGAAGCGAGCGCAGGCGCGGAGTACCGAGGCATCAGGCAAAGGTTTCCATATCGGTGCAACGAGACCAAGACCAGCAGGACGGCAAGACGGAGGTCACCATGGAGCCCGAGGCGGCGTCACCACCAGAGCCTTTTGCAGGTGAAGACCGCTTTTGTCAGGATAAGCTGTACAAGCTGTCCCCTTTCAAATTGGCCGTTGTTGGCTCCCTTCCCACTCAATATTTGGGAAGAGGACCAGGGCCTATATAAGTAGAACTAGCCACCACCGTAGATCTCATCTCATCTCATCTCATCTTGAGGAATCCTCACCCACACACAGAGTGCAAGAACACCTCAACCTCAGGAGGCTGTTCTTCCCCTTGTAACTGTTCATCCATAGCCCAAGAGGCAATCCACCACCACCACACTGGAGTAGGGTATTACACCAGAACGGTGGCCCGAACCAGTATAAATCTTGCGTCCCTCGTGTTGTGAGTTTGTTGAGTTTGCCCTTGAGATCTTAGCAAGCTAGGACGTGGATCGTTGGGGGAGAACTTCGCGCGCACCCTAGAGTTCGAACCTTAAGGGTTTTGCCGGAACCCGTGATCCGACACTCCACTTGGGAGCAGTTATTATCATCAAACTCCATGTTACACGTCTCCTCAAGAAGTCCTGTGGACTTGTTGAGGACACAGTAAGCATGAGAGTTTGTAGCATAACCAACAAATATGCCCTCATGAGCTCTAGCCTCAAATTTAGACAACCGGACACCTTTCTTGAGAATTAAACACTTACAACCGAACACCCGGAAGTATTTGAGATTGGGCTTGTTGCCGGTAAGTATCTCGTATGGAGTCTTGTTCAAGCCTTTGCGGAGATAGAGCCGATTGGATGCATGACAAGCGGTGTTGATGGCTTCGGCCAAAAGTTGTACGGAGACTTGAACTCCGCCATCATGGTCCTTGCCGCGTCCATCAATGTCCGGTACTTCCTCCCCGCTACACCATTTTGTTGAGGGGTGTAAGGTGCGAAATATTGATGCTTGATCCCCTCATCACTGAGAAACTCATCCAAGGTGTAGTTCTTGAACTCGATGCTGTTGTCACTTCTTATCATCAAAATCTTTGCATTGTGTTGACGTTGAGCTTAATTTGCAAAGTCGATGACGGTTTGTTGAGTCTCACTCTTCCTCTTGAAGAAATATACCCAAGTGTATCTTGAATAATCATCCACAATCACCAAGCAATACTTTCTACCCCCAAGACTATCAAAGAATGGAGGCCCAAAGAGATCCATGTGAAGGAGCTCCAAAGGCCTCGTCGAGTAGATGATAGTCGTGGGAGGGTGAGCCTTCTCATGTAGCTTTCCTTTGATACAAGCACTGCAAGCATGATCTTTGGCAAAACTAACATTTGTTAGTCACGGACATGGTCCCCCTTGAGAAGACTTTGCAAATATCTCATATTGACATGGGCCAACCGGCGATGCCAAAGCCATCCCATGTCAACTTTAGACATTAGGCATGTCGCGGCCTTAGTGGATCGCTCCGAAAAGTTGATCACATAAAGACCGTTCTCGACATGCCCAACAAAGGCTACTTTAAGAGTCTTGCTCCACAAGAGGGCCACGACATCAATATCAAAAAAAGTGGCAAATCCCATGAGTGCAAGTTGACGAATGGAAAGTAAGTTGTATGCAAGGGACTCAACAAGCATGACTTTCTCGATCATGAGATCATGAGAAATGACAACCTTGCGAAGACCCAATACCTTAGAAGATGAGGCATCACCCCATTCGACATTGGTGGGCATAGATGAGACCTTGTGCACGTTCACCACCAAGTCCTTGCTTCCGGTCATATGATTTATGGCTCCACTATCGAGCAACCATGAACCCCCACCGGAAGCAAACACCTACAAGAGATCAATGCTTGGTTTTAGGTACCCATTTTGTAATGGGTCCTTTGATGTTAGCAACAAGGGTCTTAGGAACCCAAATAAACCATTCAATGTACTCATAAGAAGAACCAACAAATTTGGCATAAAGATGCCCATCACTAGCACGGCATAATACATAAGAAGGGTTAAAGTCGCCGGCTTTGTTGGAAGGAGTGGCATTGCCCTTCTTGACACCACTACCCTTCGCATTGTTCTTCTTCTCCTTAGAAGTACCCTCTCCCTCCTTCACAAAAGTTTACTTGAGAGGAGGAGGTTGTTTGGTCTTGTCATTCTTCTTCTTCTTGGATTTGGGTGCAAACCAAATCCACTCCTTGGCCACAACTTCCTTTTGATTGCTCAAAAGGTCGTTGACGTTCTTCTCACCTTGTATGCAAGACACAAGGCCTTTCTCAAGTTGCTCCTTCAACTTGGCATTCTCCTCCACAAGATGCACATGCTTACAACATGGGTTAGAAGCATTTGCATTATCAATTAAAACCATATGAGGAAATGTGGCTTTCTCCTTGGTTAGCTTCACTTGGAGTTGATCATGAGACTCTTTGAGGGTAGCATGAGCACTCTTCAAGGCCTTGTGAGCCTTGTCAAGTAGATCAAACTCCTCCTTGAGTCTAGCATGGTCAACCCCAAGTTTGGCCTTCTCGGAATTTAGCACACGAGAGACAACAAGAGCATGATCAAGATCTTTCTTTAATTTAGCATGATCATTGTTGTGTGACTCCTCAAGAGCCAAACGATGACCACGCTCTTCCTCAAGCGCATTAGAGAGATCCGATATCTCATCGGCATAGTCACAACTATGCCCTTCCATCTTAGAGATGGTCTTTTCGTGAGCCTCGATCATGTCATTGGCTTCACCAAGTTGTTCCAAGAGAGCAGTGAAGTGCTTCTTGGTTTTACCTTTGAGCTTACTCATGAAAGACTCAAATTCATTCTCCTCCTCCTTCGCCCCCTCACTTTCATCAATGCAATCCGTCAAGGAAGGATTAGTAGTGATGGTAGTCTTGATGTTGGGGGTTACCTTGTTGGTGGCTTTAGCCATGAGGCACTTGGCGGTGATGTTCTCATTGGGTGAATCGAAGAGGGACACCCGTGAAGTTGTTGCAATGGCAACGGAAGCCATGGCAACCATCTCACCATCTTCATCATCATCATCATTGTACTCTTATTGTGCCACCAACCCCTTGGGAGGAGTCTTCTTGGTGAAGTTGTTCTTGTTTGGGAAGGACTTGGCCTTGTCTTTTCGAATAAGCTTGCCACCATTGTCTTCCCTCTTCTCGTACGGGCAATCCACAACAAAGTGACTCACATTGCCACAATTATAGCATGTCCTAACACGTTGCTTGCCCTTGGCGCCACTTGAGTTGTTCTTGTTGAAGTTGGGCCTTGAGGTCTTCTTGTTGCCCCAAAACTGTCGTGAAGCAAGAGCCATGTGTTCATGATAGGCATATTTGGTGTCTTCGGGGCAAACCTCCTCTTCTTCCTCTTCATCCTCTTCTTCTACACTAGCCTTGGCCTTCAAAGCAAGGTTGGGCTTCTTTGATCATTGAGAACACAACACTGCATTGTCGGCGGTCTTGTCCAAGATCCTCATTGCAACAAACTCATCCAACACTTCACTTGAGGAAAAGGCGTGAAAGTCCGGCCTTTGATGGATGACGGAGGACATGGCCTTATGGTAAGGCATCATGGCCTTGAGAAACTTGCGCTTGATCCAATTGTCATATGTATCCTTGCTCCCATGATCTCGGAGTGAGACCGCGAGAGTAGTTAATCTTCGGTAAAGCTCTCGAGGTTCTTCATCTTCAATCATTGCAAACTCATCGGCTTCATCTTGCACCACTTCAAAGTTTGAGCGTTGAATGCTTGCGCTTCCCTTGTACAAGGAAACAACATGCTCCCATGCTTCCTTGGCCATGGTGAAAGGTCGAAGGTGCGCAATATCTTTGGGAGGAATGGCTTCTTGGAGAATGAAGAGAGCGGACTCGTTGAATTGATGATCCGCGACTTCTCCAGGAGTGAAGTTGCTTGGGTCGCGCGCATAGAAACCTTGCTCAATAATTCTCCAAAGATTAGTAGAACTATGATTTAAATGACGTTTAAAGCGATACACCCAAGAGGCAAAATCCTCATTTTTCACAAGCTTAGGAGGAGGACCAACATGATTCATATGGGTGGAGGGAACCGGTCCTCCATAGGTAAGGGGTGCTTCAACATGCGCAAAGATGCCACTCCCACTTCTACCACTAGGCAAAGGAACTTGATCACTACTAGCCTCCCCCTTTTTGGAGTTAGCATCCGCCACCTTGTTAGTGGGATCAACCAGTTCCAACGGTGCGGTGGATAATTTAAGGTATTCAAGAAACTCCTTAAACATGCCTTTAACCTCGGTCGTCATGCAGGTTTTCAATGTGTCCATAGCCGCATTAAACTCCTCACGAGAGACCGAGGATCCCCCATCGGTCGTAGACAAGGATGGAATCACACCGGGGTGCTCCTCCCTCTTGTCTAAGGTGTCACCCATACTCTTCGGACAGTAAAGTCCTTAATAAAGAGACGAGGCTCTGATACCAATTGAAAGGATCGATATGGTTAACTAGAGGGGGGGTGAATAGGCAACTAACAATTTTTAGCTTTTCTTTACCAAATTAAACTTAGCATCAAAGTAGGTTGTCTATATGTGCAACTAGGTGAGCAACCTATATGATGCAACAACAATAAGCACACACGCAAGCATGGGATGCAACACAATAAAAGCTTGCACAAGTAAAGGTAAGAGATAACCAAGAGTGGAGCCAGTGGAGACGGGGAAGTGTTACCGAAGTTCCTTCCCTTCGAGAGGGAGTACGTCTCCGTTGGAGAGGTGTGGAGGCACAATGCTCCCCAAGACGCCACTAGGGCCACCGTATTCTCCTCACGCCCTCACACAATGCGAGATGCTGTGATTCCACTATTGGTGCCCTTGAAGGAGGCGACCAAACCTTTACAAACATGGTTAGGGCTATCTCCACAACTTAGTTGGAGGCTCCCAACGACAGGAATATGGCTCCGCGGTGACCTCAACCGTCTAGGGTGCTCAAACACCCAAGAGTAACAAGATCCGCAAGGGATTAGTGGGGGGAATCAAATTTCTCTTGGTGGAAGTGTAGATCGGGGCCTTCTCAACCAATCCCTAGAAAATCAACAAGTTTGATTGGCTAGGGAGAGAGATCAGGCGAAAATGAAGGTTTGAGCAACAATGGAGCTTGGGGAGGGAAGAGGTAGTCTTCTTGGGGAAGAAGACCCCCTTTATATAGTGGGGGAAAAGATCCAACCGTTATCCCCTCTATCAGCCCGCGCGACGCGGTACTACCGCACACAGTTCCGGTACTACCGCAAAGGGTGTTGTACTACTGCTTGTGCGGTAGTGACCAGATGAGGGCCTGTTGCACACGGCAACGAGCGGTAGAACCGCCGGAGCGGTACTACCGCGCGCCCCTACGGTACTACCGTAAGGCAGGGCTCAACTGGCGCTGGAAATGCACGGAAATAATAATTACTTCCGTAACTACTTCCACTGAGGTTGGAGCTGTGCAAAAATCTGGCACGGTACTACCGCTCACAGGGAGCGGTACTACCGCGTAGGGACGGATGTAAAAAATTACATCCGCGCCTACTTCCACATGCGTCAGCGTCAGGGCTGGAGACAGCGGTACTACCGCTCACCAGGAGTGGTACTACCGCTGGTCCCTGCGGTACTACCGCTCACTCGAGCAGTACTACCGCACGCCATAGAAGCTTTAGCATTTGGCAGCCTACATATTGGAGAGACATGGATAGCCGGATGGTGCTCCATTGATGCGAAGGAAAGGTGGTGCAAAGGAACAGATGTGTACGTGTTGATTCCACCCTAACCTTTCCGAAGCGGACCCACTCTTAATAGTATGGTTTTCCTACGAATCAAATCCATCGAAAGGAAACATAGAGAACATCCAACTTCGATAGGCTCCGAGGGGCACCGAATCGTCTTGTGCCTACACATGAGATATCTGAAATGCTCAATGCACATGATTAGTCTGCAAAAGCACTGATCACCAAAACCACTTAGGGAGAATTAAATATGCCCTAACAAAGGTATACATGAAAAAGTCAACACATAGTGCGACCACACGCCAATTAACTCATGAAGTCACCTTTGCGACAAAAAAAATGGTCATTTGCAACATGACTTATGCTGTGTTTAGGAAGGATTGCGATATTACCCATGTTGAATGAACTGGTAAAATAATATAACATTTGCAACATGACCCATCTTGCGCTTGGGAGGTTTGCGACATATGACCCATGTTGCGTGAGGTCGTATGATTTTTTTAAAACATGAACAACGTTGTGCTCAGGAGGTTTTCAACATAAGTTGTGTTACGCGAGCTTGTAGGATAGAAAAATGTTTGCAACACGACCAATGTTGCGCTCGGGAGGTTTGCAACATGACCCATGTTGCACGAGGTCGTAAGAAAAAAAAAATTGCAACATGATCAATGTTACGCTCGGGAGGTTTGCAATATAAGCCATGTTGCACGAGCTCGTAAGATCGAAAAATGTTTGCAACACGACCAATGTTGCGCCAAGTTGTAAGATAAAAAAATTACATAACCAATGTTGCGCTAAGGAGGTTTTCAACATAACCCATGTTGCGTGAGCTCGTAAGATAGAAAATTGTTTGCAACACAATCAATGTTGTGCTCAGCAGGTTTAAGACATGACCTATGTTGTGCTCCTGCAAACACTGTGTGAGATAAAAAAAAGTTTGCAACACGACACATGTTGTGTTTGGGAGGTTTGCAACATAGGCATGTTGGGCTCGCATTGTAAACAGTCAACCGTCCAAGCATGTGTTGACTGCTGGAGTATAACCCATGTTGTGATTGGTTGTTTGCCACACGGCCCATGTTGCAAGCACGTGTGTGAGATGGGGAGGGCGTTAAGCCCCACACGAACAAAGGCTGGTCGAACCGTCGCGAAGGCGATCGACGCGCTCTGGTTGAGGAGAAACCTTTTCCATTTTTATAATATTAAAAATACGTACATTATTTAACAACTGATGTGCAACTAATGTCGCTCCTTATTTTTGGTCTTCCCATGTCTTTTAAGAAATCGTCTTCTGTTTTTGTTGAATTAATGGTAGTAACCATAATGTCTTGTTATTATTCAAAAAGGCTTTCGCCCCGCTTTATATATAAAGCACCGATCATCAAGCACCTACTACACCGCAACACACGCACACACCTGGGACATGATACATAGGCGCTGAGCGCAGCAATACCACCCCTAGCACTATCACCACGAAGAGATGAAGCTACATATGACGAACCATGTGCTTCAAGGCGGCGCCTTCAGGAAGGGTATGACACCGGAGCGCCGCCACCGCCCAATCCAAGAATAAGAGTTTCCCCTGAAGCCGCATGACGGGCAATGAGAGCCGCCACGACGCCTTCAATAAGGGAACGATCTTCGCCACCGCCGGTCCGTCCGAAGATAGAATAGGTTTTCACCTCGGCCAACACTCACCGCCACCGAACCCACACCCCGGCAACCACGTCACCCACACGGCCATGGTGACCGGGCAGCGCAAACGCACGGGCTCTGCCCAAGAGCACCACGCTACCACCACCAGGGCCGCCGCCCCGGCATCCAAGACCTTGCCACCTCCTCACCCGAGACCCGCCGCAACCCCAACGAAAGAGACGAGTGGAAAGGTCCCACCTTTCGCACCCCTGGGCGGCCCCCAGCGACGAGACCCGACAGGCTGGCCAGAACTGGCATCCACCGACCTGTCCTGCTGCCCCGAGCACGAGACGAGCTCGGTCCTGCAGCACCAAGAGAGGGACGAGGTCAATCCTGCTGCACCGTGCGCGAGACGAGCTCGGTCCTGCTACACCGTGCGCGAGACGAGCTCAATTCTGCAGCACCGGGCGCGAGACGAGCGGTGGACCGCAACTGAGAGAGGACCAGCCCTTTGATGGGAGTAGCGCCCGGGCGACGAGGAGATGGGGCGAAGGCCGAGACGGTCTGAACGCAGACGAGCCGATACCGGAGAAGCCGGCCGCTGCCGCCGGCAGATCCATCGAGCCATCGTAAAGCCGCCACGACACCGGGAGGCCACCACCGCCGGACCTCCCCACGCCACCGCCCACGGCCGGAGCAGCAGCCACACCCGGCCGCTGCCCTACCCGCGTCGCCCGGCGAGCTCCAAGCGCCGGAGCCGCCGGGCACGCACCACCAGATCGGCCCCGCGCCATTGCCGGTCCGGGTGGATCTGAGCCAGCCCCGAAGCAGCCGGCCGCACCACCCAGACCCGCGCGCACCACCACCACCATCCGGGAGGACGGACCCACGCTGCCCTCGGCCCGCGCCGCGACAGGAGAACGCCAGACGGATCTTGCTGATGCCCAGCCGCCGCCGCCACCGCCACCTCCACGCGCACCACCACCCACCGCGCCGCCCGATGCCCAGCAGCGCCCGCCACCGCAGCAGAGGGCCGCCACGCCGCGCCGCCCATCGCCAGTGCCGCGCGCAGACCGGAGAAAGCAGCCACGCGCCGGCTCCCACCTGCGAGGGATCGAGATTTCCCCGCCGCTGTCGGCTCCGGGCGGGCTTTGCCCGGCCGAGCCCTGTGGCGGCGGTGGGGGAGGGGGGAGGAGGGTCGGGGGATGCTGACGGCGGCGTGCTAGGGTTTCCTCCAGGCCGCCGCGCAGGGGCGACACGGGAGGGAGAGCAGAATCGGTGTCTTGTTATTAGCTAGCTACTACAACCTATTGGCTAGTGCGTAGCAACAATATGCACGCATGTGGAGTAGGGTAGGTAAAAGAGGGGTTCGGCTCTCCTGCTGGGAGCCCTGCACGCATTATGCTGCAGGGCCAATAAGCGCCCAACACCTGTCCTGGTAGGTCCACCAGCGAAATTAAAAGATATTTTTGTTTTTCTTAATTAACTAGAATTCCTTTTCCGTTGACCGGCGGCAAGTGGAGGGCTGTCCCGGCCTGCCTCCGGCGCGCTCAAGCTCGGGCCAAGGCCGCTCCGCATCTGCTCTCACATCTCGTCGTTCCCCATCTCGGCTCACCCGCTCCTTGGGAGAAGGTGGAACTGGTGCGCGGACGGTAAGCCGGGTGCTCGAAACTGCAGAGCATGGGAACTGTCATCGCTGGCGATGCCACAGTCCACAGGAGATTGTGCGAGCGCAGTTGAAGATGGGAAATCGATGCACGCTCCACATGTTTTCTTACTAGGCCTGCTGGGTCAGCTCTCTTGCTAGATGATTGGTTGTTGACTACTTCATCTACCTCTGCAGGAGCTGGATGGGTTCAAATTAGTACAATTTGGGCATGGGGTTGGGCGTGCCGGAGGTAGGCGACAACTCCGCCGGCCACGGAAATCATCTGGGTCAGCGACCTCGCCTCTTGGAGCTCAACTCAGAGAAACAATGGCTGCCAGAAGAGTCCGCCCGGATAAGGTAAGGAAAAGGATTTTGAACTAATTTAGAGAATCAAAATGTAATCCGATTATTTTTCAGTGGTGGACCTATCAGGACAGGTGTTGGGCGCTTATTGGCCGTGCAGCATAATGCGTGCAGGGCTCCGAGTAGGAGAGCCTACGAGAGCACGCATACGAAGAATTCCCTACGACCAAAGCGACTAGGTAAACGTTTGCTGCCGGTCGACCGGCTAGCGATTGCGCTGGTCGTTGCACGCGCATCTACCTCTCACGCAGCCACATGCTCAATCAGGCCCACACCATCGCCCGTGTCCCTTGGTTGCCTTATCTTCTCACGCGTTTTCTCCCCACGGGGGCATCTTCCACCTCCCGCAAGCACCATTCCCTTCTCTCTCTCTCTCTCTCTCTCTCTCTCTCTCTCTCTCTCTCTCTCTCTCTCTCTCTCTCTCTCCACTCCTCTCGTGCTACACGGGCGTGTTGCTGTTGCTCGCGCGCATCTTGTCCCTGGCAGCAAGGTTGTCGGCGTCTGCTCCTCTCCGGCCGCTGGGTGCCCGCGCAACGAGCTTTTCCCATGGCGAACGCGAGCAGCTCCCGAAGCCGTGCGACCCGGCTGCGTCCGAGGATGCTGGAACCGTCCAGTCCCGGTGCTGTGACCCATGAGCACCTGTGCTTCTGCCGGCTGCGTTTGCTGCCCTCTCCCAACCCGCCTGCTACAACGGCGCACCCGACGGCGGTGTTGCAACCAACACCAGCCGGAGCTGGAGACGACGTCCATAGGTGTTGCAACCGGCACCGCACGATACTGGAGCGAGGTGTTGTTGGTATGGCAACTAGTCAAGTGTGCTTCAACCGGCTTGAAAAAAAGCTTCAACCGGCATCGAAAAAAGCTTCAACTATGAAAATAAGCTACAACCGGCGCAGAAGAAAGGCTTCAAACATTGAAAAAAAGCTTCAACCGGCGCCGAGAAAAGCTTCAACCGTTGTGAAAAAAAGTTTCGATCGGAATGGGAAAAAGCTTCATCCGGTGTGGAAAAAAGCTTCAACTGGTGTGAAAAAAAGCTTCCACGGTGAAACTTCGAAAACGGGCGCCGACTAGAGACGCCGGAAAGCTACGGGAGGACGGCGAAAGCTGCAACGACAGCTACAAGCGTCTATGGAAAAAGCTTCAACTGACCTGAGGATGCTACAAACATGGTTGAGGATTCTGGAGCCAGCTGCGAGCATGCTACAACCAGGTCTAACTAGAAACTGGCCAGCAGGGATGCTACAAACCACGGACAAATTTTTGCTGGAGCCGACTATGGGGAAGCTGCAACCATGCATGGATTGGATGTGCTGGAAGCCTGGAACCAATATGTGGGGATGCTACGACCATGAATTGGATTTTGCTAGAGACGGATACAGGAGGAGACCAAGAGTACTGCGACCACGGCTGGCATAGCTACGAGGTGGAGCGCATGGTACTGGAGCGTGGGGGGACGGCAAGCTGCTGGCAGCGTTGATGGCCGGAATTCGGCATGCCGCGACAACGGTTGGGAGATAGCGCACTGTGCGAGGCGATTTTTGCTACAGGTCACAACGAGCGCGTTGAATCGACGGCGACCGCGACCGGCAGCGAGGGCGGCGAGCTGCTACCGGTGGCGGGGTGTGGCCGGAGGAGGGCGGCCGAGGCATGCGAGGGAACTGTTTCTCGTTGACAGACGTGGGGGGTAAGCGAACGCGGGCGAGTAAAGGAAGAGATCTGGGTCGCTCAATCTCAAACGATCCTACGATCCAGGTGCGACCGGCCCAACTTTGGGCCGGCGCACCGGCGCCTAATAGTGCCCAAGCGACTATGCATGTGCCAAAAGTAACAACACGAACGTTGTGCAGTGCGGAACCAAGTGACAACGTGATCAAGTGATCCGACGGCGTGCGGCTGATGGGTGTGCTAAAATCAGCCGCCTGATTTGGAGTTTTTCCCATGAAAGAAACAAAGAAAACAAAAGAAGAAAAGGAAAAAGGAAAGAAAACCCAAAGAAAACAAGGGAAAGATCAAAGAAAACCCAAGTAAAGCCGATGCAAAACAGTGAAAAAAATCCATTAAAACATCACAAAAAAATAGTCACGTGCGGCTATAGTATTATGCCGGCCCAGTAACACGGAGCTGTAGGCGAGACTTCGTATGGCTCGCATGGGGCGATATATAGCTTCGGCGGCCGCACGTCCCGTCGGGCGAATCTTGGATGCAATGAAGCCCCCGTTCGTAATCTACTACTTTCCCAACGTAACATCCTGACAGGCATTGGTGTTCTCATGGGGTTCAGTAATCCAGTACGAGAAAGAGGCCCTCCCTTAGCTGGATGAAGGAACTGGACGTCCTGAAGCTTGGCATGGAGCATGCATCAGCAGGCCAACGAGAATCACATGGCCGCAAGGAAACATCAGCACAGCACTACTGGAGGCGAACAGAGCGATCGACTTCGAGATGGTGAGAGTGCACCCGCACACCACACAGTCCGAGCCTAGTTAGCTGAGTAGGTAGGTTCCTGATCATTGTGCTTTAAATCAGTCGGGAGTGCAGAAACAGTGCTACACCTGCTTGATCTGATAATCTCCACAGCGACATCAACTGCAGCCACAGATTCTTGAGAATCAGCTGTGGCTTGGATTGTGAGAATCAGCTGCAGCCACAGGTTTTGAAAATTAGAAGCTGGCCGTTTGTTTGCTCGGCTTCAGAAAAATTAGAAGTGCTATGAAATGTCTGCAACACCCCTGGATCATAGCCACCATCTACTATCCAGCGCCAGCAGCAAGGGAGATGCAACACCGTCGGGAACCTTGACCCAGTGAATCAACAGGGAGACGAGGGAGGAGGGGCGGCATGGATGGACCTACCGGTGGGGGTGGGGGCAGTGGAGATGGGACTCGGGTAGCTAGGTGGAGGTCCGATTGAGCCGCTTGGATCCATCTCCTTCGCCGCCGGTAGGAGATTGGGGGCGGCACGGGCGCAGACTGGGAACGGCGGCAAGGGTGGAGATTGGGGGTGGCGGCGCAGATGGATGTAGGGGACGGTGGCGCGCCAGAGCTCGTGGCCGTAGGGAGGAGGGTAGGTGCACGGAATATGGGAGGGGCCAACGCTAGAGAAGCAAAGGCGCCCGGAATACAAGGGGCGGCGACGCTACAGGAGATCCCCCGTCTTTGTTCTGTTGGCTGGGAAAGAACGAGGTGGAGAAGAACATGGCGTTGGGGGAAACTGGTGTGGGCAGTGGCATTTCTAGGGTAATAACAGGAACAACTCGGTCTATTCTGGAACCAGGGTAAGTGACTGCTCGAGAATCTCAGGAATCAGCAAATTCGCTGCTTCCGGATTGCGCGTCGGCGTAGTTAAATTTTCAAAGCCGATTCTTAAAAGCTAAGATAGAAATTCGAGTGTTTGTTTGAGATTCTGATTTTGGATGTGTTAGAATCTGTGAATCTGTAGCTAAAGCCCAAACAAAGGCCACCTGAGGTTGTACACCAGCCCGCGCGCCGTTCCTAACGCGCACGCCGGCCCATGGATTACCGACGCCCACATCACATGCTAACTTGATAAGCTTAGCTGATGGCCTGATCTCCTCTTTATGAATGGATATTGCATTGGCTTTATCATCCACTTGCGGTAGCTACAGCTCCCGAGAGGATTGTAGAAGATAGAAAGGGCTGGGTTTTAAGGTAGATCAGGTAGCCTTTGTCAGTAAACCTCGATCACTACTGATTTTTTTTTTTTGAAACGGAGGCAAAAGATTTGCCTCATATATTAAATGAGGAGGAGAAAGAGTTTGTTACAACACAGTGCCAAGAAACGGCATGGCAATTACTCTCGCAATAAGAAAGACCCTAAATTTTTCGCCCCGGCTTTAACCCAAAGGTTAGACTCTTCGATCACATTGTTTAGCAAGACATGCGGAGGGGCACTCTTGTGTCTAAACACCCTTGCATTACGCTCATTCCAGATCACCCATGAAACCAACATGGTTATCGAAGCCTTCACTTTTCGGTTGGCGGTGCCCTCGGCGCTCAAACTCGCCCACCACTCCTTGATGGAGTCGTACAAGTGCCATGCGGACGTGTCCACGTCGTGGATGCAGAGCTTCTGAATCACCATGTTCCAGAGCCTGAGGGTGAAGCGGCATCTGAAGAATAGATGGGGACCGCATTCCTGCACCCCTCTGCACAAGGGACAAGGGCCACAGTTTGGCCAGCCTCGCCTCTGCAATCTGTCTGCAGTCCAGATCCTATCTTGAAGCGCGAGCCAAGCAAAGAACTTGACTTTCGGAGGGGCCCAAACCTTCCAAACCATTTGGTCCATGGGGGAGAGGACCAAGCCCAAAAATTGCGCCCTGTACGCGGAGGCTGCGGAGTAGTTCCCGGAAGCCGTGTGCTTCGAAAGTATGTCATCGTCGGCAAGCTCATCAAGGTGGACCTCTTGGAGCAGCGTCCATAGGGTGAAGAATTGTGAAACATGCTCAATGGAGGCCGGTGTAGGTGGCCTGATTTTGAGAATCCACGCGCTCTCCTTGAGGGCCTCCCGCACCTTCCAGCGCTTCCGCGAGGAAGCCTCATAAATGAGCGGAGCGATGTCTCTGGGCTTGCGACCCAGAAGCCAAGGAGAGTCCCAAAAAGGTGTCCGCGCACCATTGCCAACCGTAATGGTGGTACATGCGTAGAAAAAATTTAGGTCATCCTCATCACACGGGTTCCCACCTCCAACCCACAGCTTTGTGGGCTCCTTCCACTCATACCAAGGCCACCGCAGACGCAAGGCCCGCGCGAACTTGAAGGTGTTTAGGACCCCAAGCCCACCATAGTCAAGCGGCCTACTGACAGTGTCCCAGTTGACCTTGCACTTTGCCCCAGTTGTCTTATCCGATCCCGACCAAAGGAATGCCCGCTCGAGTTTGTCAATGTTTTGCAGGATGGTGGTTTGTATGACAAGCGGCGTGATGAAGTAGATGACTTGGGAAGCGAGAACCGACTTGACGAGCGCCGCGTGTCCAATGGTGGTGATGTTTTGGCCCTCATATGTTGTCAATCTCCTCGCCACTTTATCCACTAAGAATTGAAGATCAGCAAGCTTCAGCCTCCAAATCGACAGCGGTAGCCCCAAATAACGGAGCGGAAAGGCAGCCCTAACAGCCGGCAGCCCATGGGTTATGCAGTCCAAGTCGAGGTTGCCACATCTAATGGGCACCATTGAGCTCTTATGGAAGTTAGTGCACAGACCGGTGACGTCCCCGAATCCCCTCAGAATGGCCGCCAGGTTGTCCACATCTCTTTTGATGGGCGCAACAAACACAGCCGCATCGTCCACGTAAAGAGAGGTACGCACGATGACCCCTCTCCCACGGATGTTGTGCAGAAGGCCTTTCCTAGTTGCCGTGTCGAGGATTTGCTTCAAAGGGTCGATGGCAATGACAAAAAGGAGAGGGGAGATGGGGTCCCCCTGCCGAAGCCCTTGGCCATGCTTGATGGGAGAGCCGGCTACCCCATTCAAGAGAACCCTCGAAGATGAGGAACAAAGGAGAGCCACAATCCACTCCCGAAATTTGCTAGGGAAGCCACGCCTCTGCAGGAGGTCAAGCAAATACTCCCACTTGACGGAGTCAAAGGCCTTGCGAATATCCAGCTTGAACAGGAGAGAAGGGGTCTTGCTCTTGTGCAGGCGACGAGCAAGGTTCCTAACAGACATGAAGTTGTCATGGATACTCCGCGTTTTGATGAAGGCACTTTGGGCGTTGGAGACGAGGGCGGACATGTGCGGTCCAAGCCTACTAGAGAGCACTTTGGCGATGAGCTTGGCGACCGCATGAATGAGACTAATAGGCCTGAAGTCAACGATGCTCTCCGCCCCATCCTTCTTGGGAAGCAACACAATATTCGCAGAGTTGAGCCAGTGGAGGTTTGTTGTGTGTAGGGAGTCGAAGCGCTGGATCACCGCCATGAGGTCGAGCTTGACGATGGCCCAACACTTATTGAAGAACAGGCCGCTGAAGCCATCCGGCCCCGGGGCCTTGTCGCTAGGCATGCTATTTATTGCCTCGAGGACCTCCTCCTCAGTGAAGGGCGAATCAAGCTCGTGCAGGTCATGCGACTCCAGATTGAGCTCCTCCCAATTGAAGTTCGTCGTACTTCCACTTCCTCTTTTCATGACATGCGAGAAGTGGTCATGGATTATCTTCTCCTTGGCCTTGTGTTCGGTTACCCACCCTTGATCGTTCATGATGCGGTGGATGTGGTTTTTTCTCCTCCGCGCGTTGACTCGACGGTGAAAGAACTTGGTGTTGGCATCTCCTTCTTTGATGTTAGCGATTCGGGCACACTGCTTTTTGCGTGCTTTCTCAAGCACGGCCAGGCTTATCACCCTTCTCTTAAGGCGAGCACGAAGGTCACGCTCCTCAGGGGAGAGAAGCCTGCTCTCCTGGGCAATGTCGAGGCGAAGGATAACCAATAGGGCGGCGTGAAGATGGACCTTAGCCTTGGAGAAGAGGCCTCTACTCCACTCCGAGAGTCGTATGGCCGTCTTCTTTAGCTTGTGGAAAAGCAGAATGTAAGGGTCGGTGTGCTCAACTGGCTCTGCCCAGGCGTTTTGGACCACTTCGGTGAATCCGGGCATGGACGCCCAAAAATTCTCGAATCTAAAGGTCCTAGGCCTCCGCGGCCCCTTATCCTCGGCAAGCAGAAGGGGGCAATGGTCAGAGAGAGATGAAGATAGCGCATGGAGAACGTGATCATCAAAGGTTGTGTCCCACTCCGCATTGCAAAAGAAAGAGTCAAGCTTGCACAAGGTAGGATTTGACCTCTCATTGCTCCAGGTGAACCTCCTGTTCTGGAGATGGATTTCTTTGAGCTCACACTCATGGAGAGAAGCCCGGAACCAGTTGATTCGGTTGCAATTTACGTTCCGCTTGTTCTTGTCCCTAGCTCGGTAAATCTGGTTGAAATCCCCGGAGGCTAACCAAGCCACCCCCGCAGGTGGCTTCTGTGCTACAAGCTCAGCAAAGAACACATCTTTGAGCGAGTGGTCGGTAGGGCCGTAGACGGTGGTTAGCTTGAAGCTCACGCCCGAGTCACGGACCCGAATCATGGCCGAGAGGCAGAAGGTAGTAACGGTGATGTTGGACAGTTCGACTAAGAGATCATCCCAAAGGAGCAGGATACCCCCCCTGGTGCCATTTGTCGGATGCTGCGCAAAGCTGCGCAGTCTATGGCCCCCCCAAAAAAGCCGCTGTGAACGGGTCGATATTGTCGAGCTTCGTCTCTTGGAGGCACACAACATGGCAAGAGGAGGCCCCTGACATTCCAGCTCAAAAAATTGATCGGTTGTGTCGACATGATCTAACCATGATAGCCCTTGACCAAAGCCACATAACATGTGCCAGGATAGTGGAGTTCGAATCAGCAGCATACAGACTACAGGAAGATACAAAAGCCAACTCCAACGGATGTACAGCCACCCCTACAGACCTGAAACAAGGCGTCACCACAATACGCCCATACAGCACACTTCCAGTATAAATCACTACTGATTTAAAAGTGAGGGCCTGAGCCCATCAATGTAATCCATTCACATCATCTCTCTACTTTCTTTAGGAAATGGAAGTTTTATTAATCTCGGTCTCTGCATCTCTCTGCTGCTGGACAATACTTCTTAATTAGCAAGAACATCAAAAAATTACGTTGGAGGGGTACTGATTCTAGTGATTAATTAGTACGAGCAGGAGGCCTCGTACTGATCTTTTGTTCTCCAAGAGAGCCCACATAGGCTTGGGCAGTCGCCAGGTCATGCCCATCATTTCGTTTGTGCGCCCAATCTTGATAAGTAGTTTGATCCTTTTTTATATATGTTCAATTCGTTATCTGTTCACTTGTTTAAGACTGTACTAGAGACGCCCTTTTGCAGATGCCAAGATCTAGCTTAGCTGCTGAGGCTAGTTAGCAGAAGTGCACTTGGCATGCAGATCTATATGTTGTTTTCATTATCTTTTGTTCTAGATGAAAAAGGATATACCCTAGGATTTGTAGGCTTGTGGCCCCATTCGTCCAGGGATAATGTTTCTTATCTCAAGGCAGCAAGCTAGTTCCACTACGAAGCTTATTTTTCGTGTCCTTTCATATCACACCATTGCTATCAGAAGTGGAAATCGTCTGGACTACTCCAAACCACTACATACGGACATGTGCATGCAAAGAAATTGATGGCCGTGTGCATTTCTCCATGTAGAGGCCAGGGTTATCTTCCTTTTCAATTTTTTTTAAGAATTGCAGCTATTATAGAACATCCATACATACGGAAAATGTCTACCAGACAACAAAAGGGAGACAAACAGCAAGGCTCGTACTAAGTTTACAAGAAGTAAAGATTTGGTCACTTGTCTCTTTTTTTTCGTCGACATTCTCCCACATCTTTCAAAACCGAGCATTTTTCATCCAAACCAAACATGGAGTGGTATTGGGGGTTTTGGGCTAACGTCTCGCCGGTCTTGACTAGAAATCTCAAAGTTGACTGCCACCCTGTCTCTGTTTCTCAGATGCAGCAACAACATTTGGCCGAACACCTCATATGTGTTCGGCCTCCGCACTAAGCTCAAGGCTAGCCCCATTGCGATGTTGGCTGAACAAGCGCAGTCTTCATCCACCCTATCATCCTCGTCGACCGCACCACCTTGACCTGAGGTTTCACGCAAGTCAGGCAATATGTCGTGGCGGTGGTCTAAGATGGGAAGATGTCCCACCAATATGTTAGTGCCTTTAGGCTCTGGCGTGTTGTACCGGAGGAGATGACTATCGAATGATCCATCATCAAAGATGTCGACTGAAACACCACTTCATGTCCATGGTAAAATTCTAGTCCTGATCGTTACTGGCAGGACACAACAGCGACTAACTTGCATCATCACTTTTTTCAAGGCGTTGCCTACTTCCTGTCAGGCTGGTCTGGGCAACCAGGATGAAAGTTCTTGTCCAGGCCGTCTCCATTGGATGTGACGACGATAGGACGAGGACATTACCTCTTCTCAAGGATGTTGCCGCGGAAGAAGTCGACTTAGTCGTAGGTATTGATTTCATATCTTGTAATGGTTTGGTAGTGATCGTCTTTGCTAGCAAAGAAGAATTGGAAATTAGTCGCTTCCTTTCTGGACTCAAGTGAGCAAAAGAGTGAACTGCATATTAATAGGTAAATCCTACATGCACTCTACTTAATAATTAATAAAAATGGATGTGTCCCTCGCAACGATGCAGAGGTCGAGGGTTAACCTCTTTTTGAAAGAAAAAAATGAACACATCAATGTTTGATCTATGTTGTGTTTGTCCCTCATGGTGGGCTTCAGTTGGTGTTGTCGAAAGAGATGAAGCGATTGGAGTTCGTTGGGCCATTGTGATGGATGTTGTTTATTTTTAATTGTTTTTTAGCGTTGAATATTCACATCCTTGTAATTGTTTCATTGACATGAATTAGATTCAAAATACCTTCTGGTGTCTCTTCTCGGTATAAAAAAAAATATATTGTTGTATCAAATATCCTGTCAACTATATCTTGTAAGAACCTAGGAGTCATTACCATTTGACTGCAGCTCTACGCTATCTCCCTTTCCCTATAGTTCCATGTTTTGTTTTGGCTTTGTGTGTTGAAGCCTAATGGTGATAGTTCAGACTTGAGAACAACATAGCAATAGATGCCAAAGTTCTATATTCCCTCGCGCATATGATACGAAAACATGAGTGTTCTGTAACAAGTTTTAACGGTGGGTAAGATATGATTCTCTCGTGAGTTTTAGGGTATATCTCTCTTCGGCAGTCGAAGGAATACAGGCGAGGCGTTGAACTAAAGACCAAGACTTCTTAAGACGCAGTAGTACCATGTGTCTGATACAACACGCTAAGGGCCTGTTCGGATCACATGTTTGCAAAACAAAGGAACCTAGAGAAGTGGAGTAATGAAAAAGAAAAGTTGATGCAGAACATAGGATTGAAAAAATAGAGGAAAAGTCCATGAAGTAGTGTTCGGGACGGAGGTAGAAAGCATACAGGAAAACATCCAGAGTTAACAAACACGATAGAGTATTTTATTTGGCCACACACTATTGCGTCGTCACCTATCCTCTCATGTGGAATTTTTTATTCACATTCGTACTGCAATCAACGATGGCAGCCTGAGCCTTGCCTCGGGCATCCACCAAAAAATGAGGCTGGGGTGGATTTTTCTAATCCTTTGGAATCAGCGTAGGAAAGGAAGTTTCCCTCTGGAATACTGTTCATAATTCCTGTGTTCCGAACCCAAGCAAAGGGATATATTCCAAAGGAATAGCTTTCCTGTAAAATTCCTGTAGAGTTCCCTTGTACCGAACGGGGCCTAAGTAGGCTAATCATCATTGGACTACTGCGGCTTCGCAAGTGGATCAATTGCTGGAGTAATTATTTTTTTAATACACAACTTGCACGGTTGCACTCTGTCTCTTTTCTACCTCTCGGTTTTTCAAAGCCAAAAAACCTTGAAGAATATATTCAACATCAAGTGAACGAACAAAATGAAAAAAAAATCTAAAGATCCATTGCTAAATCATGGACTAGCCAGGATACCCTTGGGTTGTTGTAGTACTTTCCTTGAAACCGGCAGATTTGTTGATTAATCATGAAGCCGTATCAGCATAAATCTAAATATCTCCAGCATATTTGTTCACTTTCGGTCTAGTAAACGTGACTACTGACTAGGATGCCAGGTCGGCGAGGAGTCATCGGGAGACCCGGCCGCGTCGGACGAGGCCCGCCGGTAGGTGAGATCGAATGGCGCCCACCGCCCACTGGTCGCTAGCGAAGGGACGGATTCTCCCCCGGTCCTCGTCAGGGCTCCACCCAACTGTCACTGGCTGCACGTTAGCTACGAGCACCACCAGACCACCATCTCGGTCTGCTAGTAGAGCTGGACGTACGTGCCGCCTAATTTAACCGGCCGTTGTCGTTGAAACTTTCTATCAAGTTCTGAGAGTTGTTAACCGTCGGCTATCGGACAAGTGATAGACAGATGCAGCTTACATCTCTCACAGGAGCGCCGCCGTCATAATACTTGTGCGCTCAGCCATATTCATTTCCATCCACCGCCGGTCGTCATGCATGACACGGCAAGGAAGACGTACGTACGACCGCGCAACTGCATGCCCGAGTCGATCTGAACTTTACCTAGAAAAAAGTCGATCTGAACCTCTGAAGACTGAAGGCCACGCGAGACCGGTCGCCGGTGGTGGTGGAAGTACACGCGCACATGCGTGTCGTGCATGCACCAGTAATTGCAGCAGTGGCGGTCCTGCTGCCGTCCCGGCCGGGCGCCGCCCCGCGGCGGTGTGTCGCCCGTAGGAGTACGTACGTGTAGCTACCACTACGTTCGTTTAATTGAAGGCTTAAACTTAAACCGCCTCATGGCCGGCTGCGAGCATGCACTTACTGCTAGTACTAGCCTGCTGCACCACTACTTAATATAGAAGCGCACATGCATTGCCTGCTGCTTCTGCTTCTTTGACGGTCTCGCCCAGGCCCAGCGGTGTTCATGTTCCAACGACCGACGACCTCGATCTACGTTGTGTGTGCACAATCGCACATGTACTCCGTATGATGAACTTATGGGCATCAAAATATGGGAGAGATGGCACCACCCAAGCGATCGAGCAACTTTGGCGGTTTGATCAAATTTGGCCGTGGTCTCAAAGGCTCGAGGAGCTGACAAGTACTGTACCAGCCATGCATGGCGCCAAGGAGTTGGTCCCGCTCCCGCCGGACGGATGCATGTGCGCCGGCCGGTCTTTTGCTAGCTCGCGCCATGCACGCACTATGCCGGCCGCCCGGCACCGGCGTTGGACGGTCGCAACTGCTGCACAACGATCTGCCTCCAGTCCAGTGTCGGTCCGCCTGCCACCCACGCCGATCTGTCTGTTGATCGCCTATCTATATAGCTTATTATTTAACCACCAACACCACCGGGCCATCTCCGTATTAACAACCATAATATATATGCACTGCACCCATATGCAGTTAGAATCAATCAACCAGATCTATGCATGCCTGCATGTGATCTCTTATTTAAGACCGCCTTCCACTAACACAATTCTTTATGCATGCGCATGCAGGATCGCCCATGCATGGCATGGTTAAACTAGCCAAGTTGCAACAAAAAGGAGCAAGTCACAGCGCTCATCAGCATAGCAAGCGCCGAAGCGCGGCCACAGTAAACAGAACGCAGCAATACGAGCCGACACACACGCAACACGTGTGAGCCTATACACACAGATTATGCCTGCGGCGCACACAAAAATGATTGGACTGAGGGAGGACACAGACAACCCCGCAGAGAATGGACTACCACTATTTCCCACAGTGCCAATTAATCATATGATAACAAGTGTCGCCCGTACATCTTCTTGTCCGCTCGAGTCATGTCACCATGTACGCACCGATCACCCGCTCGCTGATGGATCTATGCAGCGTGTGTATGTGCACGAGGAATCATTCGATTAGTACAAGCTACTGAAAGGCTGATTTGGCCTCTTATCTTTTTTCGTTTTGTTCCATCTCGTATACACTCCCCACGAGTGACCAGTGTGTGTTTTCGTTGCTTTTTTCTTCTTCTTTGGAGGCAAGCTATGGTACTACTACTATATAGCACCCGATCATTTGTTGAAATTGATCTACTGCTGGCAGCGGGATGCGCCCCCCCCCCCCCCCCTCCCCCCCGCGTCGTCTCCTCCAAGGCGACTCGGGGGCCAACCCTAGCCGCCAAACTTTAGCCCCCTCCCCTCCCTTCCCCCCCTCCGCCACCGCCAGAGGAGCACCTCGGCGAGCCCGCGCGGCTCTGATGAAGGTGGCGGCGGGGATCTCGGCGGCTTCACCCTGTGTGGAGGGCCTCGGCTTCCGGGGCGGCGGCCCCGGACGGCGGCGCGCGACGTGGCCTGTGCGGCGGGTGGCGTCGGCGGGTGCAGGTGGGCCGCCTCCCTGGCCGTGAGGGCGGCGCGGAGGCGGCGGGCGACGGCTGCTGCGGCGACTCCTCGCCAGTCGTTTGCGCCCTGGAGAAGTGGCGTCTTCAACCTCGATCTACTCCGATTCGCGCTGATCTCGGCCTCTGGCGGCTCTGGTCGCTGGATCTCGGCGTCGGGTGCGCGGATCTGGTGCTTGGGGGCGGATCCAGGGGAAACCCCTGGCCGGCGTGGCGGCCACACCGAAGGCGACGCCTTTGTGCGTCGTTTACCTTGTTGGAGGCTTTGGTGGGACTCCTCCTCCTCCCATCCCGTCCAAGAGCTCAGGTGAAAGCCTCAGGTCCCCTTTTCCTGGCGACAACGGCATTTTGGTGGCGTGTTCCTTCCTGAGGGTGTCGTCCGGGGATGGCTCGAGTGGTGGTGGAGTTGGGTGTGGTTCGAGGGCGGCATGTGGTGGCCTGATTTCATCAACGGCATCCTTCATGAGTTGGGTGTGGTTCGAGGGCGGCATGTTTACTGTTCCAGGTGCGGAGGGTTCCAGCCGCTGGTTCGAGGGGATTGGGGTCCCTGTCTCCATGCCGGCGGTAGGCCTTCGGCGTGGCAATTTCCTATCCTTGACCAGGGGGCATGGTGTCGCATCCTTTTGGCCTTCTCTGAGGTTTCAGCGTCTGTGTCCGATAACTCTCGTTCGGTGTTTTGCCTTGCTGCTGCCGACGTCGGTGTTTTGGTGGTCGGTTCTCCGTTTCATGAGGGTCTGTCCCTTGTGCCTCTCCTTTGGCAGCCGGGGCACTCTGATTTGGATTCTAGGGTGAATCACTCCGCCGGCCGCCGGTGCGGCACCTGTCGAACCCGGGTGGTAGGGTAGGGGCCCTTTGCGGCAGCGGAGTCAGATCATGTTTGCCCTGTTTGATCCCTTTGGTGGCAGCCAGCGACACAAATCATGAATGGTGGTGCCCTCCTCCTGGCGCTTTCGTAGGTTAGCTAGTTTTGGCTTTGCGTCGTTCGATGGCAAGAGTGTGTACTCTTTGCCTTCGAGTTGTTCTGCTGAGCACATTGTATCTTTTTCTTTCCGCTTTCCTCTTTCTTGTTGTTTGTTGCAGTCTTGTACGCCTGGCCGGTTGATGGCTTTGTTAATTCAAAGCCGGGCTCTTCTTGAGCCTTCGTTCCAAAAAAAAAAATTCATTTGTTGAAATTTATTTGGAATCTGTCCAAAGCAGAACTATCAAATCTGTGATGCAGTTCAATATAGTACCTGATCTACACGATGGAGCAACTTGTGTGAGGGCGCGTGTTCCACTTGGCCGAAAGTTACTTTGAATCTGTCCAAAGCTAAACCGTCGAATATGAGCTAATAATACCACAGTATGTACCTTTCCACGAACAGCCTGTGAGCTATAGCTATACTAGCGGCATTTCAGTTCAGGACTTCCAATTATTGAGTACCAACAAGAAGATTTTTCTGGGTCATGATCAATCGGTACGATGATCATCGATCGCAACTCAAGCCGCGACGAAGAGCCAGCTAGGGGAGGAGACCTATAGCTAGCCGGGGAAGAACATATTCTCCACCGGTCGATCGCTCCAGGCCGGCTGCAGCATAGCATAGGTCCTGGCACAATCCATCAAACTCTACTCCACGATATATAGATGCCGTGCACGTATGCATGTATGTTACTACAAGGTTCTTCCATCAGCATACACGCGTGGTGCAGTGGTGCTGCGCGTGCATGTCCATGCGATATCACTGTCTATCCTTCTATCCTGCATGCTGGATTAATTCCCGTTCCTCGACAACTCGCCCCCAACCGTTCGTTGAAGGATATTCCTTCCACGTATGGATGCATGGATGGATATCGCGATCGATGCACATGGAAGTACGCTGCGGGCACGTGAACAAAGGCGCGTAACCCTCGATCGATCGGCTACGTAGGCAGGCCATACGTACGCCGCCATGCCCCATGCAAGAACGTACGGACGCAATAGTAGCAATACTACTAAATTCTGAATGAGTGGAGTAAAGATTGACGGCCGTTGGCAGGACCAAGAGTCGACAAGATTAAGGTAATCGTGCATGCATGTATCATCAGCGAACGTGCGCGCCAGCAGTAGTCTACGTGTATACCGGCGTCAGGCGCCTGGCCGCCGCCGGCTAGTTTCGCTGGGCGCCGCTCGTGGTTTCTGTGGCGGCCGGCCCCTGTTTCGTCCAGCGCGCAGGTTCGCCGTCGCCACCGTCGGGCCCGCGCGGCGCCGGGGTCCTACGCGCAACTCAGGAGGGAACATGCGCCGTGCCGCTTAACGTATAGTTGCTTGGTCTCTTTTCGGCACCTAACCACGTGCGGATGCGCCATGCGCGCGCGCGCCTACCAACTCCGCTTCATCGTGGAGGCTACTGTGGCCAATAGGTTCGTCGTATCTCTTTCCCGGGCGGGGAAGGACCGGCCGGCTGCCGACTGGCGCCTCGCTCTTCCGAAAGATTCGATCTCATGCATCCGAGAGAGAAGAAGATGGATCCTGCATCAGGTTCCCTCCGCCAACCAGACCATATATTCTGCGTTTCCATCGCGTAACGGCCAACGGATGCAAGGATTCGCTCCGCATATTTACCGTTCTCTCTTTCTTGCTGGAGATTACGTGGAACCCAAATCTAACCGACCAGTTAGTAGTCAGAGTTGAGTCGGAGGTTGCGGAGCGAGGGCGAGCGTAGTAGACGAAGTAGTCGAACACGCGAAAGTAAATGACACAGAGAGATATGGAGGAGACCAGCTTTATTAATCAATGATCAGGTGTTACAATGATGGCTCCTCATTGCTTTATATAGGGGGTAGGGGGTCAAGGGATAAGTACCCACTTAACGTAAAGTGGGGGAAACGGGAGGGGCTAGCCCGTGCGATACGCACGAGGCCGCCGCCACCCCTCGGTGGCCCTGGTTTCCCAACACTCCCCCTTGGGTAATTATCCGTATATCCATGCCTCAAAACTCCGAAAAACCCAGTGGGAAAAAATATGGAGAAAGAGCACACGGTATACATTGTTGTATTGCACGAATTGCCTCGTCAAAAACCTCGTGTGAGAAACATCAGGAAAACTCACTCAAGGAAAAAAGAGTACAATCCACTCAACCATCAAGTTGAGTACTCGATCATCAGGATTGAGATTTTAGCGACGAGTTTGTGAAGTTTCTCCCTCTGAACCTTGCATCTCTCTAAGTCTCATCATACCGATTTCACGCACACACCTCTCTAAGGTTGATGCCGGTAATGATTTAGTGAACATATCAGCAAGATTGTCACAGGACTTAGTATGCAAAACTCTCACCTCGTTCAACTGTTGCAGCTCATGTGCATAGAAGAACTTGGGACTAATATGCTTTGTGAGGTTACTCTTCACATAACCCATCTGGACTTGTGCAACACAAGCAACATTATCTTCATAGATAATGGTAGGGGTTTGTACGGTGTTCAGCCCACATGTCTGCTGAATGTGGCCGATCATCCGCCGAAGCGATACACACTCTTTTGACGCTTCGAATAGTGCCATGATTTCCGAGTGGTTCGTGGAAGTCGACACAAGTGTTTGCTTGGACGATTTTCAGGAAAACGCAGTTCCACCACAAAGAAAAACATATCCAGTCTGCGATTTGCAATCATGCGGGTCCGATAGGTACCCAGCATCGCCATAGCCTATAATAGATAGGTCTTGATTTCTTTTATAAAACAGGCCAAGATGTTTGGTCCCTTGCAGGTAACGAAGACGTCCTTGACACCTTTCCAATGCCTCTTGGTAGGTTCAGAACTGTACCGAGCAAGCAAACTGACGGCGAACGCAATGTCTGGACGTGTACAATTTGCGAGGTACATGAGTGCTCCAACTGCACTCAGGTAAGGAACCTCTGGTCCCGGAGTTTCCTCCCCCTCTTCCTTTGGCCTGAACGGGTCCTTGTCTGGCTGTAAAGATCTTCCGACCATCGGGGTCTTAGAAGGATATGCCTTATCAAATCCAAATCTCTCCAACACCTTCTGGGTGTAGGCCGATGTGCACTAGAATCCCATCAGGGGAATGTTCAAGTTGCGGACCTAGACAGAACTTGGTTTTACCCAAATCCTTCATCTCGAATTCTGACATCAGGTAGGAACTCGCTTCCTCAATATCCTCAGGCGTACCGATTATGTTTAAATCGTCCACGTACACCGAGATTATACAGAATCCATCTTGGGATCGCCGTATAAAAACACATGGGCAATCTTTTTTGCTCGTGTAGCCCTTCTCATGAAGGAAATCACTTAAGCGATTGTACCACATTCTACCAGACTGTCTGAGTCCGTACAGTGCCTTTTGAAGTTGAACACTGTATAGACCCCTATTTGCTCTATCATGGTTCGGAACAGGGATACCTTCTGGAACCTTCATGTATATGTTCGAATCCAAGTTACCATATAGGTAAGCAGTGACAACATCCATTAGTTTCATTTTCAAGCCCATGTTTACTACCATCGAGATCAAGTATCTAAAGGTAACTCCATCCATGACTGGGGAATAAGTCTCCTCAAAATCGACACCTGGTCATTGAGTGAACCCTTGAGCAACGAGCCTTGCTTTGTACCGTACTACCTTATTATTTTCATCTCTCTTTCGAACAAAAACCCACCTATGGCCAACAGGGCGAATGTGGGGAGGAGTTCGACAAACTGGTCCGAACACCTTCCTTTTGTTGAGAGATAATAATTCGGCAGTAATTGCCTGCTGCCAATCTTTCCAATCCGACCTTTTCTTGCAATCAGCGAGCGTGTTAGGCTCAGGGTCAAGATCTATGATTGAGGCAATTTTCGTAGCAAAGTTGATGTCGACAATCACCGTTGCTCGGTTCAGGGACTCCCCAGTATAAATATAATTTATGGCCATTTCGTCATGGAGCGCATCCGGCGCAAACACTTGCTCTACCAAATTTCCCATTATGGGAGCAAGGTCCTTTAGATTTCCCGCGCCGACGTGTGCGCACACATCTCCGCTGGGTGTTTCCCCCATGGGAAAGTTTAAGTCCGGAATTTCGTGCACTGAATTTTCCGTACTTGTGCCAGGTCTCGACTGGCTCCCCGTTTCAATTTGGGGTACTTTGGCGACAGGCTATGATAAATATCTCTTATCCTTTTTCGTCAGGCGTCCCCAAGTACTTGGGATTTGAGAAGCCGGATTTCTCGTCCTTTTAGGCCTTTGGACGGGAGCGGGTATACCATCATTTTTCTTCGGTATTTCAACCCTTTCCGGTGCATTGCGCGCGTGCACATGCGATTTTGTCACAGTTTTTAAGTCACTAAAGTGGTCGGGCAGTTGATTTGCTAAAGACTGCAAATCTATTATCTTTTGGACTTCTCTCTCAGTCTCAGCAGTGCGCGGGTCATGAGCGTGGATCCCCGTGGCTTGCCACGTGATTTCTCGACTTTTAGCATCAAGGGGTTGATTCTCTCCCCCTAAAGTCGGGAAACGATCCTCGTCAAAAATGCAATCAGCAAAACGAGCCGTGTGACAGTCACCTGTCATGGGGTCCAGATACCTGATTATGGACACAGTCTCACAACCAACGTATATCCCCGACTTACGGAGCGGGCACATCGCCGATCGCTGAGGGGGTGGTATTGGTACATATACCTGGCAACCGAACCTACGAAGGTGGGAAATTTTCGGTGCCGACCCTTGCGCAAGTTGAATAGGAGAGTGGATGTTGTAGGCCGACGGTCGAAAGTTGATGAGATTAGCCGCGTGTAACACCGCGTGGCCCCAACATGTAGTTGGTAAATTACAACCCTGAAGGAGCGGTCGGGCAATGAATTTAATTATTTTAATCAATGCCTCGGCAAGTCCATTTTGTGTATGAACATGTGGTACCGAGTGCTCAACTTTGATTCCCATTGCCATGCAATAATCATCGAACGCCTTTGAAGTAAATTCTCCGGTGTTGTCCATTTGAATAGACTTTATACGATAATCCGGGAAATTATTCCTCATTTGTATGATCTGTGAGATCAATTTTGCAAAGGCATGGTTCCGTGTTGACAGCAGGCAAACATTGGACCATTTAGAGAAGCATCAATGAGCACCATGAAGTACCGAAACGGCCCCGTGAGGGGCTGAATTGGACCGCATATGTCCCCTTGGATACGTTCTAAGAACGCGGGGATTTCATCCCTCACCTTGAGGGGCGATGGCCTAATGACTAGCTTCCCCTTAGCGCATGCGGAGCACACGAAATCAGCGGGATTCGGGAAGTTCTTCACGTTAACATTATGGCCATGTGAGTTGTTAATTATATTTCTCATCATACTAAGTCCGGGGTGGCCTAACCTATCGTGCCAGAGGCAGAAGAGTTCAGAGCTTCTAAAAACGGTCTTGAGGGTAGTATACACGGGCGATGCTACTATCTTAGTGTAGTATAGCCCTGTGTCAAACGAAGGAAGCCTTTCGATAACATGTTTACCACCTGCATCCCGCTTTGTGATGAGTAGGCATTCCTTGCCGTTTTCATCATTGGTCTCAGCGTGGAAACCATTAGCGCGGATGTCTCTAAAGCTCAAAAGAGTACGAGTCGACTTCGGGTACAACAACGCATCATTAATGATCAAAGTTGTTCCCATGGGGAGTATAATAGTGGCTCGTCCGGAGCCAACTATGTGAGAACCGCAGCCGGCGATTGTCATAATACTTCCCGGAGATTTTTTAATGGACTCAAAGTACTTAGTTTCTCGTAAAATGGTATGAGTGGTGGCGCTATCGGCAAGGCACGTTTCCTCCATTCGGGCGCCACACGCGTTCTAAAATATGACATCTAATTAATGTAATGAGGAAGAAAATGCATTAAAAGTAAATGCACACATCTCAGAACATAACATGCTATCATGTATAAATAATGGAATAAATGAATAAATGTCATCCAATCGCCAAAGTAAAGAATAAGTTTATGCTCTCATAGAGCTTACAACCAAATCGAATTTATTCAATTTTATTGTATCAAATCACGGAATCATGATAACCAAAGAGGTATGCTAAGTGGACTCGGTGAAGAAGCCATTCACTTCCGCCGCAATCTCCATACTAGTGAGATGATCCTCCTTAGAAATCATCTTGGAGGCAGCATGGCGACGTGGGCGTCGGTAGAGACCGCCAAAGCTGCCGCTATGGGCACCACTGGGGTCGCCTCTATAGGCGCAGCAGGGGGAGTAGCGATCATCACGGGTGCCGCCATGGGCGCCGGTGGTGCTCCCTCCTGAACCAAGGCGAGGTGCGTCTCACGCACCTTCCGAGCCTTATATGCATCAACGACCTCCTGTGGTGTGCGGCACTGGCGGGAGAAATGCTCCACCGAGCCACAACGGAAGCAGTCCTGAGGCCTTTGCCCTCCCTTGCCCGGCTTGTTCTGCTTAGCCGGGGCGGGGGAGTGAGGGCCCTTCTTCTTGCCCTTCCGGCCCCTCTTCTTCTGTTGAGGCTTGCGGACTTTGAGAGCGTTCACCTCCTGGCGAGAACTCCCCCCAAGTGGTTGCGCGACAAAGTTCCTTTTGAGAACCTCGTCCTGCGCCTCCGCCACCTGGAGGACGTCAATCAACTCTGAATACCTCGTGTAGTTCCCCTGGCGGTAGTTCCGTGAGGACTGGACTGCGTCGGGGTGGAAAGTGGATAGGGTTTTCTCAATCTTCTGGGAGTCGGTAATCTCAGTACCACACAACCGAAGAGTCGTACAAATCCGGTGCAGAGCCAAATTGTACTCCACAACCGTCTTGAAGTCCGCAAACCTCAGACGGATCCACTCTGCCTCTGCACGTGGCTTCACAGTGTACTTCAGTCGCTCAAACCGCTGCTTAAGAGCGGTCCAAAGGCCAGAAGCACTGCGCTCAGCCATATACTCATCTTTCAGAGTAGGTGACAGGTGATGACAGAGAAAGTGCAGAGCCTGCGCATTCTCAGTTTCGAACTTGGGATCAGTGACGGCCAGCTGGGCCCCCTTACCGATCGCCCTCAGGAGGGTTTTCCCTGGAGAAAGATCTCGCAGTCCGAGGACCATGACAGGTAGTTCAGCCCTGTCTGGGCCAACTCAGGAAACTCCTTGTTGACAATTCCGGCCATCTGCGATTTATGCAAAAATCATGAGATTACAGCAGGTAATCTTTTGCACAAAGCGATGTTGATAAACTTATTCAATAAAATGACGTTCCATTATCTAAAACATGTTCTTATATGACTTACTTAATGATTAAGAGTGCAAAAAAATTAATCTACAGTAGTAAAATCATACAATAAAACATGTTTACAAAATATAGCATGTTAAGCGCATCTAGTACGTGAAAAATAGCCCAAAAAGTGAATTCCCGAGGCATTTTAAAGCCCAAATACGCGTTTTCAGCGAAAACAGACAGTTCCAGGGGGTTCTACGTGAAATATTGCTGCAGGAATAAAACTCGCGCAAAAGCTGAAAACTACACGGGCTAAACCGCAATTTTTCCACGCTGCAGCCTGCGCCACTTTTTTTTGGGTACCAGGGTCTCCATAGCCCGCGGCCCAGCCGGGCCCAGCAGCCAGCGCCTGGCCGGCCCATCCGACCGGCTCACCCGGCCCACACCCGGGGCGCGCTAGGGTTCCTAGCGCCCGAGTGGGCAGGGCGACGACGGCATCCACACCAGGGCAGCGGTGGCTGTGGCATCCTCGCCACGCCACAGCGACGGCCGCGGCTGCGGCGGCCACGCCACCCGGCGGCGGCGGCCAGGGCACGCACGCGCGCGGGCAGCAGCCACCAGCAAGGCGGCGCGACCAGCGAGGGCGCGAGGCGAGCGCGAAGCGGGGCGCGAGGCGAGGCCAGTGGGGCGCGCGGCCATGGCCCGCGACGGGGTGTCAGCAGCGACCATCGGGGTGGGCTGCTGCGAGCACGCGCCAGCGAGATGGGGCGGGGCTGCGCAGCGCGGCCAGCGGGGCCGCGGCCAGCAGGGCGGTGCCGGCGACCAGCGGGTCGCGCCCAGCAGGGCACGGCGCTTCACGTGTGACCAGCGGGGGCACGAACGGCACGGCGTCATCTGGATGCCGGCCGCAGGATGCGGATCTTCGCCGCGTTCATCCGGAAAAACGACGGCGCATGGCACATCTGGTGCTTTTGCCGCGGTACCGCGATCATCTGGATCGCGATCTGTACCGACTCCCTATAGTGCAGTCAACAAGTTCCTCTTAGTCCAAGAACATCAACATTGGTCGGCGACGTGTTCGTCCGCTCGGTTCTTGGGAGGAAAATCCGCACCATAGGTAGATCAAATCCGAAAAATAATCTAATCGCAAAAACGGAATCGTAGTAATGAGAGGAATCCATTTTTGCAAAAGTGGGGATCGAATCTTATACCTCCGCGGGATCGACGAAAGCCTGCGTGATGCAGGCTTGATGGAGAGTTGATGGAGCGAAGCGTGCTGATAACGTGTTCCGCAACTCCGCCGGCGAGTCCGGTCCAAGGTTGTGGAGCGAGGGCGAGCGTCGTAGACGAAGTAGTCGAACACGCGAAAGTAAATGACACAGAGAGATATGGAGGAGACCAGCTTTATTAATCAATGATCAGGTGTTACAATGATGGCTCCTCGTTGCTTTATATAGGGGATAGGGGGTCAAGGGATAAGTACCCACTTAACGTAAAGTGGGGGAAACGGGAGGGGCTAGCCCGTGCGATACGCACGAGGCCGCCGCCACCCCTCGGTGGCCCCGGTTTCCCAACAGGCTTTACTGATATTGTAAAGTTTTACTTTTATGACCAAAGATAATGCTTTATTATTACTCTTGTTCACGTCCACGAGTCTAACTTTTTTCCAGGCCAGACCTTAGAGCATTTGCATCCATGACCATAAGGTACTAGGCAGATGCTAAACATGGAAGAAATTGCCAAGCCACAATGCTAAGAGCATCTCCACTCCCCCCCCCCCAACAGGCCCCAGGGCGCCTTTTCTAGCGCCGACGGCGAAAAATCGGCTCAGTCGCGCCCCCAGATCGTTGTTTATCGCCGGTTTGGACCGAAATAACAACCGGCGACCCAAGCCGAACCCAGCGCACCGGGGGGCGCCTGGGGCTGCTGGCTGAGGCGAAGAGGCGCGTGGGCCCGCCCTGTCGGCGGCAAACATGCCTATTTTCCGTCGTTTTCCTCCCTTTTCCCTCCATTTCCCCGGTGCTTCCCCCTTCTCCCCCGCTGTTCCCGCCATTCTCCTCCGGTTCCGGCCGCCATACGGCCGAAGAAGTATGCGCCCCCTCGCCAAGCCACCGATACCACCCAGCCGAAGCAGAGGAAGCCGAGAGCGCCGATGGCAAGGCCTGCGGGCTTGTCGAACGCCGAGTGGAAGGCGGACGTTGAGCGCCGGGAGGCGGTCACCACCGATCGGTGGAACAGGCTCATCACGAAGAAGGCCAGGGACGCGGTGGCGGTGGCGGAGCAGGGAGAGGCGCCTCGAGCGAGGATGATGAACCTTCCGCCCGGCCACTGCCCACAAGCCGCATGGGGGAGCCAGCAGAGCGTCGCGTCGCCGGCCAACTTCTCACCGCCAATATGCGGGTGCGCGCCCTTGCCTGGCTACTCCGACGACGACGTGCATGGCGGCTTCAACTCTAACATCACCTTCCCGCATGGCGCCGCCGCGTGCCTCCCCCTCCGGCTTCAACCCCGACTAGCGCATTCCCTCCCCCGCGCTCACCGCCGGCTTCAACACCCAGTACAGCTACTCGCCACCAGCGTACTCAGGCTTGCTTGGCCCGCCACTACGCCGTGGCACCCTACCCTTCGAGCATGCCTCGGCGCCACAGTTCAGCAACACTGACGCCGACATGGACGAGATCATCGCGAGTGGCTCGGCCACCGCCGCTTCGTGCCCCGGGTTCAGCGCGCAAGGCGAAACAATGGACACCGCTGTCGACATGGACGACGAGCTCAACAACGCCGAGAAGGAGGTGGAGGAGGAAGAACAGGCGGAGCCAGAGCCGGCGCCAAAAGCGGGAAAGAAGAAGCGGCCGAATAAAGCCCGGCCGGGCGAGCCTCGCGTCAAGTGGACGTCCAAGGAAGATGAGTGCCTCGCCGAAGCATGGAAGAGCGTCAGCATCGACCCGATCACCGGCTCGAATCAGAACGCCAAAACGTACTAGAGAAGGATCAAGACGGTGTTCGACGAGCGCAAGTTGGTCGACCCCGACTTCGCCAACATCCACATGGATCGCGGCGAGAAGGCCATGGCGAACCATTGGGTGACCATCCAGACGACATGCAACAAGTGGCATGGGATTCAAGAGGAGGTCGCGGCTCGTCCGAAAAGCGGCGACAACGTCGCGAGTCAAGTATGACCATCGGTCGCCGGCCCAGTTCTTCGACGTGTTCTTCACCGACACATTTGTCTTCGCCTGTGCAGATGGTCCGGATGTTCAACATGTTTCACCAGGACAACAATGACAAAAAGTTCAAGTTCCTTCATGTGTTCACCAGGATCGAGTCGTGTGAGAAGTGGAGGGAGTGCCGGCTCGCTCTCGCCAAGGCCAAGGAGACCTACAAGCCGGACGCACCTGCCTCGGCGACGACAGAAGGGCGCCCTGATGGCAACAAGAGAGCTAACGCAGCGAGGGACGCGGCACCCGCTGCCGAACAGCTACGATCATCAATCGAGTGGTGCATCGCCGACGCCAAGAACAACGCCGCCAAGAGGGAGGAGAAATCCGACGTGAGGTGGTCGGCGTTGATGATGAAGTAGGACGTCAAGCTCGACCTTCTCAGGACCAACGTCGCCGCGAAGAAGAGGAGCACAGACATGGCGTTCTTGATGGCGGCGGACATGTCGACGATGGACGAGCAGGTGAAGGCGTTGTACCTGGCGGAGCGTGATGGTAGCTGGAACTACGTCGGTATTTCCCTAGAGAGGGAGGGATGTAGCACGGCGACGATAGGTATTTCCCTCAGTTATGAAACCAAGGTATCGAACCAGTAGGAGAACCAAGCAACACAACGTAAACAACACCTGCACACAAACAACAACACCTCGCAACCCGACGTGTTAAAGGGGTTGTCAATTCCTTCTGAGGTACGACGCCTCAAGATAGGCAAACGGACGTGAGGTAAATTGTAGTAGATTGATAGATCGAACGCCAAATAAAATAAATAAAGATAAAACGCAGCAAGGTATTTTTGTATTTTTTTTGTTTAATAGATCCGAAGAAAAATGCAAAGGAAAAGTAGATCGCATGGCAAATATATGAGAAAGAAGACCCGGGGGCCGTAGGTTTCACTAGTGGCTTCTCTCGAGAAAAAATAGCAAACGGTGGGTAAAAAAATTACTGTTGGGCAATTGATAGAACTTCAAATAATTATGGCGATATCCAGGCAATGATCATTACATAGGCATCACGTCCAAGATTAGTAGACTGACTCCTGCCTGCATCTACTACTATTACTCCGCACATCGACCGCTATCCATCATGCATCTAGCGTATTAAGTTCATGGGAAAACGGAGTAATGCAATAAGAACGATGACATGATGTAGACAAGACCCGTTTATCTATATGGCGGTAGATATAGATCTCATCTTTTTATCCTTAGTAGCAACGATACATACGTGTCGGTTCCCTTTCTGTCACTGGGATCAAGCACCGTAAGATCGAACCCACTACCGGGCACCTCTTCCCATTGCAAGATAAATAGATCAAGTTGGCCAAACAAAACCCAAATATCGGAGAAGAAATATGAGGCTATAAGAGATCATGCACATAAGAGATCAAAGAAACTCAAATAACTTTCATGGATATAAAAAGATATAACTGATCATAAACTCGAAGTTCATCAGATCCCAACAAACACACCACAAAAGAGTTACATCATATGGATCTCCAAGAGACCATTGTATCGAGAATTCAGCGAGAGAGAGAAAGCCATCTAGCTACTAACTACGGACCCGAAGGTCTACAAAGAACTACTCACGCATCATCAGAGAGGCACCAATGGAAGTGGTGAACCCCTCCGTGATGGTGTCTAGATTGGATCTGGTGGTTCTGGACTCTGCGGCGGCTGGATGAATATTTCATTGACCGTACTAGGGTTTCTGGAATATTGGGGTATTTATAGAGCAAAGAGGCGGTCCGGGAGGCACCCGAGGTGGGCACAACCCACCAGGGCGCGCCAGGGCCTCCTGGCGCGCCCTGGTGGGTTGTCCCCTCCTCGGGACTCCCCCCCAGGTGCAACCAGGGCCCATCTGCTTCCTTTTGGCCCATAAAAATTATCGTGAAGTTTCGTGGCATTTGGACTCTGTTTGATATTGATTTCCTGCGATGTTAAAAACATGGAAAAAACAGCAACTGTCACTTGCCACTATGTCAATAGGTTAGTACTAAAAAATGATATAAAATGATTATAAAACATCCAAGATTGATAATAAAACAGCATGGAACAATCAAAAATTATAGATACGTTGGAGACGTATCAGAGCGGGGCCTCATCTTGAACCAGATGCATGGGCCGACAGTGACCACCACCCCTACGCCCACCCCGACGCCCAGCCCGAGCAGTGAAGCTGTGCCGACGCCAACGACCAGCCCGAGCACTGAAGCCACGCCAACACCGAGCCCGAGCACGCCCACGCCGGCTCCGACGCCGACCCCGGCCAGTCCCACGGCAGAGGAGCCTACTGTTTGATGTGTTTCATGTCTACGATTCCTTCCTTTTGATCAGTATGTTTGATCCCCAACCTGTGGCATGATGATCGCCAAACCTATGGCTTTTTTGGCAGCAGGAAAGACAAGTTCAAATTTTTTGGGCGTCTGGGGGCCGAAACCTGGGGGTGTGGCTGGAAACTCGGTCGCCCCCAGGGCAAAAAACCGCCGGCGCATACGCCAAAAGGCATTCACCGGGTGCGCTGGGGGGGGGGGCAAACGGATGGAGATGCTCTAATGGATGTGTTACTAGCCTCGACCCAGGACACATGTCCAAGACGCCTATACCACTCGATTCGGTGCAAACTCTACTTTGGGACTTGTGGTTGGAGGAGCTCGTGTCTACAGTTTCAGTTGGGATTGGAGACTAGGATGGTGGATGTGAGGGCAAGATAACTGTGATCGCGGGGGCGAAAAGAACCACAACATATACCTAGCGGGCATGGAAGAAGAGACTTGCGTGGTGGCAGAGGAATTTTGGTGGAGGAAGAGGTGTTGATGTCTACTACACAACCTTCTTCTTGTAGACGTTGTTGGGCCTCCAAGTGCAGAGCTTTGTAGGACAGTAGCAAATTTCCCTCAAGTGGATGACCTAAGGTTTATCAATCCATGGGAGGCGTATGTTGAAGATGGTCTCTCTCAAACAACCCTGCAACAAAATAACAAAGAGTCTCTTGTGTCGCCAACACACCCAATACAATGGTAAATTGTATAGGTGCACTAGTTCGGCGAAGAGATGGTGATACAAGTGCAATTTCGATAGTAGATATAGGTTTTTGTAATCTTAAATTGTAAAAACGGCAAGGTAACAAGCGATAAAAGTGAGTGTAAACGGTATTGCAATGCTAGGAAACAAGGCCTAAGGTTCATACTTTCACTAGTGCAAGTTCTCTCAACAATAATAACATAATTGGATCATATAAATATCCCTCAACATGCAACAAAGAGTTACTCCAAAGTCACTAATAGCGGAGAACAAACGAAGAGATTATGGTAGGGTATGAAACCACCTCAAAGTTATCCTTTCTGATCGATCTATTCAAGAGTCAGTAGTAAAATAACACGAAGCTATTCTTTCCGTTCAATCTATCATAGAGTTCGTACTAGAATAACACCTTAAGACACAAATCAACCAAAACCCTAATGTCATCTAGATACTCCAATGCCACCTCAAGTATCCGTGGGTATGATTATACGATATGCATCACACAATCTCAGATTCATCTATTCAACCAACACAAAGTACTTCAAAAAGTGCCCCAAAGTTTCTACCGAAGAGTCAAGACGAAAACGTGTGCCAACCCCTATGCATAAGTTCACAATGTTACGGAACCCGCAAGTTGATCAGCAAAACATACATCAAGTGGATCACGTGAATATCCCATTGTCACCACAGATAAGCACATGCAAGACATACATCAAGTGTTCTCAAATCCTTAAAGACTCAATCCGATAAGATAACTTCAAAGGGAAAACTCAATCCATTACAAGAGACTAGAGGGGGAGAAACATCATAAGATCCAACTATAATAGCAAAGCTCGCGATACATCAAGATCGTACCACCTCAAGAACACGAGAGAGAGAGAGAGAGATCAAACACATAGCTACTGGTACATACCCTCAGCCCTGAGGGTGAACTACTCCCTCCTCGTCATGGAGAGTGCCGGGATGATGAAGATGGCCACCGGTGAGGGATTCCCCCCTCCGGCAGGGTGCTGGAACAGGGCCCCGATTGGTTTTTGGTGGCTACAGAGGCTTGCGGCGGCGGAACTCCCGATCTATTGTGTTCCTCGATGTTTTTAGGGTATATGGACATATATAGGAGAAAGAAGTCGGTCAGGGGAGCCACGAGCGTGGGGGGCGCGCCCAGGGGGGCAGGCGCGCCTCCCTGCCTCGTGGCCACCTTGAAGCTTCCCTGACGTCTACTCCAAGTCTCCTGGATTGCTTCCATTCCAAAAATAACTCTCCCGAAGGTTTCATTCCGTTTGGACTCCGTTTGATATTCCTTTTCTTCGAAACACTGAAATAGGCAAGAAAACAGCAATTTGGGCTGGGCCTCCGGTTAATAGGTTAGTCCCAAAAATAATATAAAAGTGTATAATAAAGCCCATCGACGGGAAGTTCGGCCCCTCAGCTGGAGCAAGGCGATGTATCAGGTTAATTGGATATATAATAGCATGGAACAATCAAAAAATTTGGGCTAGGCCTCCGGTTAACAGGATATATAATAGCATGGAACAATAAAAAAAATTATAGATACGTTGGAGATGTATCAGGTGTCTATAATGCTCGTGGGGATGGGGCTTCGCGCGAGGATCTTGGTTGTCGGGAGAGGATGCCTACAGTGGCAGCCCATCGACGGGAAGTTCGGCCCCTCAGCTGGAGCAAGGCGATTTGGTCCATCGATGGAGCAGGGAGGTGATAACCCACAAGTATAGGGGATCGCAACAATTTTCGAGGGTAGAGTATTCAACCCAAATTTATAGATTCGACACAAGGGGAGCCAAAGAATATTTAAAGGTATTAGCAGCTGAGTTGTCAATTCAACCACACCTGGAGATTAATTATCTGCAGCAACGTGATCAGTAGCAAAGTAGTATGATAGTTTCGATATATAGTGATAGCAGCAATGGTAACGGTAACAGTGATAGCAGTAATTTTGTAGCAAGTGCAACAGTGATGATAGCAGTAGTAACTTAGCAGAAACAATATAATATAAATTCGTAGGCATTGGATCGGTAATTTGTTGGATGGTATTCATCATGTGACAGTCATAACCTAGGGCGATACGACACTAGCTCCAGTTCATAAATATAATGTAGGCATGTATTCCGTAAATAGTCATACGTGCTTATGGAAAGAACTTGCATGACATCTTTTGTCCTGCCCTCCCATGGCAGTGGGGTCCATATTGGAAACTAAGAGATATTAAGGCCTCCTTTTAATAGAGAACCGGAACAAAGCATTAACACACGGTGAATACATGAACTCCTCAAACTACGGTCATCACCGGGAGTGGTCCCGACTATTGTCACTCTGGGGTTGCCGGATCATAACACGTAGTAGGTGACTATAACTTGCAAGATCGGATCTATAACATGGATATAATGGTGATAACATAGACGGTTCAGATCTGAATTCATGGCACCCGGGCCCAAAGTGACAAGCATTAAGCATGGCAAAGTCATAGCAACAACAATGTCAGAACATAGTGGATACTAGGGATCAAGCCCTAACAAAACTAACTTGATTACACGATGAATCTCATCCAACTCCTCACCGACTAGCGAGCCTACGAAGGAATTACTCACTCCCGGTGGGGAGCACCATGGAATTGGCGATGGAGAAGGGTTGGTGATGACGAAGAACGAAGATCCCCCACTCCGGAGCCCCAAACGTACTCCAGATCTGGCCTCCCGATAAAGAACAGGAGGTGACGGCGGCTCCGTCTCGTGGATTGCGATAATTCTTTCCCCCTGATTTTTTTCTAGAAAAATAGGATTTTATAGCATCGGTTTTAGGGTCTGCGGGGCCACCAGGTGGGGAAAACCCACCTGGGCGCGCCAGGAGGGGGGCGCGCCCTGGTGGGTTGTGCCCACCCAGGTGCCCCCCTCTGGTGGGTCTTAGCTCCAAAAATTCTCTTTATTGATATAAAAATTCCTCACAAAGTTTCATTCCATTCCGAGAACTTTTATTTCTGCACAAAACCAACACCATGGTAGTTCTGGTGAAAACAGGGTCAGTCCGGGGTTAGTTTCATTCAAATCATGCAAATTAGAGTCCAAACCAAGAGGAAAAGTGTTAGGAAAAGTAGATACGTTGGAGACATATCAACTCCCCCAAGCTTAAACCTTTGTTTGTCCTCAAGCAATTCAGTTGATAAACTCAAAGTGGAAAAAACCTTTTTACGAACTCTTTTGCTCTTGTTTGCATAAATAAGCTTAAACAACACCCAGGTTTTCAGCCAACATTATAACTAACCATGCCGACAATAACTCTTAAAAATTATATTCACTCATATCAATGACATAATCAACTAACGAGCAATAATGAGATATCTCAAACGGCAACACGTTATCAAAACAAGCATGATATAATATGACAATAGTGGTATCTCGCTAGCCCTTTCTGAGACCGCAAAACATAAATGCAGAGCACCTCCAAAGTTCAAGCAATGACTAAACATTGTAATTCATGGTAGAAAAGATCCAGTCATGATGCACCCAACATTACCACACACAATGCATAAGCATGACAGTAGTGCTCTCAGGTTCTGGCGCTTATTTTAGAGGGTGATGACACAACATAAAAGTAAATAGATAGTCCCTTCACAGAGGGAAGCAGTGATTTGCAGAGGTGCCAGAGCTCAAGTTTTTAAAAAGAGATAAATGATATTTTGAGACATGCACCCTTCTCATTTACTTCACGACCATCAGTTATCAATATCTTCCATGCTAAGCACGCTAGTGGCGGTTCCCAAGCGATAAAAGTAAAGGTTTTGACTCCATTGGGAGTTTTTGTTTGATTATTTGTAAGCTTTTTCTGTTTGCTGTTTGGGACTAGGCATCCCTATTACCGCCCTTTTCTTGTGCGATGGTGATACGTCTCCGTCATATCTGTAATTTTTTATTGTTCCATGCCAATATTATACAACTTCCATATACTTTTGGCAACTTTTTATACTATTTTTGGGACTAACATATTGATCCAGTGCCTAGTGCTAGTTCCTTTTGTTGCATGTTTTTTGTTTCGCAGAAAATCCATATCAAACGGAGTCCAAACGGGATAAAAACTGACGGAGATTTTTTTAGAATATATGTGATTTTTGGGAAGACGAATCAACGCGAGACGATGCCCGAGGGGGCCACGAGGCAGGGGGCGCGCCCCAGGGGGTGGGCGCGCCCCTGACCCTCGTGGCCACCCCGTAAGGCGGTTTGTGCCCTTCTTTCGCCGCAAGAAAGCCAATATCCGGATAGAAATCGTGTTCAAATTTCAGCCCAATCAGAGTTACGGATCTCCGGGAATATAAGAAACGGTGAAAGGGCAGAATCAGGAGCGCAGAAACAGAGAGAGACAGAGAGACAGATCCAATCTCGGAGGGGCTCTCGCCCCTCCCATGCCATGGAAGCCAAGGACCAGAGGGGAAACCCTTCTCCCATCTAGGGAGAAGGTCAAGGAAGAAGAAGAAGAAGAAGAAGAAGAAGGGGGGCTCTCTCCCCCTCTCTTCCGGTGGCGCCGGAACACCGCCGGGGCCATCATCGTCACCGCAATCTACACCAGCACCTCCGTCATCTTCACCAACATCTTCATCACCTTCCCCCATCTATCTACAGCGGTCCACTCTCCCGCAACCCGCTGTACCCTCTACTTGAACATGGTGCTTTATGCTTCATATTATTATCCAATGATGTGTTGCCATCCTATGATGTCTGAGTAGATTTTTGTTGTCTTATTGGTAATTGGTGAATTGCTATGATTGGTTTAATTTGCTTGTGGTTATGTTGCTATCCTTTGGTGCCCATCATATGAGCGCGCGCGTGGATCACACCATAGGGTTTGTTGTATGTTGATAGGACTATGTATTGGAGGGCAAGAGTGATAGAAGCTTCAACCTAGCATAGAAATTGATGCATACGGGATTGAAGGGGGACCAATATATCTTAATGCTATGGTTGGGTTTTACCTTAATGAACGTTAGTAGTTGCAGATGCTTGCTAATAGTTCCAATCATAAGTGCATAGAATTCCAAGTCAGGGATGACATGCTAGCAGTGGCCTCTCCCACATACAACTTGCTATCGGTCTAGTAAAGTAGTCAATTGCTTAGGGACAATTTCGCAACTCCTACCACCACTTTTCCATACTCGCTATACTAACTTTATTGCTTATTTATCTAAACAGCCCCTAGTTTTTATACGTGCTCTTTATATTCTTGCAAACCTATCCCGTCACCTACAAAGTACTTCTAGTTTTATACTTGTTATAGGTAAAGCGAACGTCAAGCGTGCGTAGAGTTGTATCGGTGGTCAATAGAACTTGAGGGAATATTTGTTCTACCTTTAGCTCCTCGTTGGGTTCGACACTCTTACTTATCGAAAGAGGATACAATTGATCCCCTATGCTTGTGGGTTATCAAGACCTTTTTCTGGCGCCATTGCCGGGGACTTGTAGCGTGGGGTGAATATTCTCATGTGTGCTTGTTTGCTTTATCACTAAGTAGGTTTTATTTTGTGCTCTTGGTTTCTATCTTTAGTTATGGGTAGGAAACGCAAAATACCAAAAAATTAGTTGTACCTACTACACCAGTGGTTGAAGAACCACTCAAAATCTATCACACTCCTGAAGCTTTTTACTTGGATCATCTTCGATCGCTATGTGCTCGTGCTGAAACCCCAACTAGCTTAGTTGAGGGCAAATCTTTAGATGAGCATGCTTGTTATGTGCGACACCGCATATCTGAAAAAGGGAAACTTTTATTGGATCAACTTCATCGTTTGCAATGCTATGGTTGGAATTTATGTGAAATATATGATGTTACTTGTTGTTCTGAAAACCCTAAGAAACACCTTCCCTACCAATGTGAGTTTAGTGATAATGGAATCGTATCTTCGTATGCTAAGGGTGTTTATAATTACTATGATGTTCAACAAATTGAAGAATTTGTTGCTTTTAAGGGTGCTTATGAAATTGCTTCTTTGATTGAAACGTATGATGCTACTCTTTACAAATCTGAAATTTTTGCCATAATTAAATATTGTTATGATAATTATGCTTCTAATGCCTATGTTAAACCATATATTGAGGACTCCTCCGCTGTCCAAGAAGAGACTAATATTTTGCAGGAGTCTATAGAAGAAGGAATTGATGAAACCGTGAGCTCATTGGATGAAAAAGATGATGTGGAGAGTGGAGAACAAAAGGAGGAAGAGCGGATTAGCTACCCGTGCCCACCTTCTAATGAGAGTAACTCTTAAACTCATACATGTTTAATTTCCCTTCGTGCTTACCGAAGGATGATTGCTATGATGATTGTTATGATCCCGTTGATTCTTTTGAAATATTCCTTTTTGATGATGCTTGCTATGCTTGTGGCCAAGATGCCAATATGAATTATGCTTATGGAGATGAACTTGCTATAGTTCCTTATGTTAAACATGAAATTGTTCCTATTGCACCCACGCATGATAGTCCTATTATCTTTTTGAATTCTCCAAACTACACTATACGGAGAAGTTTGCACTTATTAAGGATTATATTGATGGGTTGCCGTTTACCGTTGCACATGATGATTTTGATAAATATAATATGCATGTTCTTGCTGCTCCTACTTGCAATTATTATGAGAGAGGAACTATATCTCCGCCTCTCCATGTTTTCAATAAGATAAAATTGCAAGAAACTGTTTATACTATGCATTGGCCTTTACTATGTGTGCATGAATTGTTCTTTTATGACATGCCAATGCATAGGAAGAGAGTTAGACTTTGTTGTTGCATGATATATGTTGCTTTGTGCTCACTACTAAATGTCAAATCATTGTTAATTAAAATAGGCTTTGATATACCTTGGGATCCGGGTGGATCCATTACTTGAGCACTATATGCCTAGCTTAATGGCTTTAAAGAAAGCGCTGCCAGGGAGACAACCCGGAAGTTTTAGAGAGTCATTATTTCTGTTGTGTGCTTTTATAAAGTTTAAAAATAAAAATAATGTGCCAAGATTTGCCTTTAGGATGTTTACATTGCTTGTTGGTTTGTGCGGTGCAAAACAGAAACTTTGGCTGTAGTGCGCGATTTTACATTGTTTACTGGAACGTCAAACGGATTTGAAACTTTTTGCACTGTATTTCTATACAAATTGTGTATTTTTCATAATTTTGTCATAATTTTTGGAGTACCATAGGTATGGTAAATGTTCAGATTATTACAGACCGTCCTGTTTAAGACAGACTCTGTTTTTGATGCATAGTTTGCTTGTTTTGATGAAACTGTCAATTCCAATCAGTGGATTAAGCCATGGAAAAGTTATATTACAGTAGCTACAATGCAAAAACAAAATATTAATTGGTTTGCAACAGTACTTAGAGTAGTGATTTGCTTTATTATACTAACGGATCTTACCGAGCTTTCTGTTGAGTTTTGTGTGGATGAAGTGTTCGACGATCGAGGAGGTCTCGATATGAGGAGAAGGAGGATAGGCAAGAGCTCAAGCTTGGGGATGCCCCGGAAGGCATCCCATCTTTCTTCAACAAGTATCGGTATGTTTTCGGTTTTGTTTCGTTCATGTGATATGTGCAAATCTTGGAGCGTCTTTTGCATTTAGTTTTCACGTTTCTTTTATGCACCATGCTGGTATGAGATAGTACATGGTTGATTTATAGAATGCTCATTGCACTTCGCTTATATTTTTTTAGTATGGCTTTATAGAATGCTTCATGTGCTTCGCTTATATCATTTGAAGTTTGGATTGCCTGTTTCCCTACACATAGAAAACCGCCATTTGTAGAATGCTCTTTTGCTTCACTTATATTTGTTAGAGCGTGGGCATATGTTTTGTAGACAGAATTAAACTCTCTTGCTTCACTTATATCTATTTAGAGAGATGATAGGAACTGGTCATTCACATGGTTAGTCATAAAATCCTACATAAAACTTGTAGATCACTGAATATGATATGTTTGATTCCTTGCAATAGTTTTGTGATATAAAGATGGTGATATTAGAGTCATGCTAGTGGGTAGTTGTGGATTGTAGAAATACTTGTGTTGAAGTTTGTGATTCCCGTAGCATGCACGCATGGTGAACCGTTATGTAACGAAGTTGGAGCATGAGGTATTTATTGATTGTCTTCCTTATGAGTGGTGGTCGGGGACGAGCGATGGTCTTTTCCTACCAATCTACCCCCCTAGGAGCATGCGCGTAGTACTTTGTTTCGATGACTAATAGATTTTTGCAATAAGTATGTGAGTTCTTTATGACTAATGTTGAGTCCATGGATTATACGCACTCTCACCCTTCCATCATTGCTAGCCTCTTTGGTACTGTGCATTGCCCTTTCTCACCTCAAGAGTTGGTGCAAACTTCACCGGTGCATCCAAACCCCATGATATGATACGATCTGTCACACATAAGCCTCCTTATATCTTCCTCAAAACAGCCACCGTACCTACCTATCATGGCATTTCCATAGCCATTCCGAGATATATTGCCATGCAACTTCCATCATCATCATGTACATGACTTGAGCATTTATTGTCATATTGCTTTGCATGATCGTAAGATAGCTAGCATGGTGTTTTCATGGCTTGTCCATTTTTTGATGTCATTGCTACGCTAGATCATTGCACATCCCTGTACACCGCCGGAGGCAGTCATATTTTGTTCTAGTATCGAGTTGTAATCATTGAGTTGTAAATAAATAGAAGTGTGATGATCATCATTATTAGAGCATTGTCCAAAAAAAGAGAAAGGCCAAAAAAAGGGAAGGCCAAATAAAAAAATAAAAAAATAAAAAAAATATAGAAGGGACAATGCTACTATCCTTTTTCCACACTTGTGCTTCAAAGTAGCACCATGATCTTCATGATAGAGAGTCTATTATTTTGTCACTTTCATATACTAGTGGGAATTTTTCATTATAGAACTTGGCTTGTATATTCCAACAATGGGCTTCCTCAAATTCCCTAGGTCTTCGTGAGCAAGCAAGTTGGATGCACACCCACTTAGTTTCTTTTGTTGAGCTTTCATACATTTATAGCTCTAGTGGATCCGTTGCATGGCAATCCCTACTCCTCGCATTGACATCAATTGATGGGCATCTCCCTAGCCCGTTGATTAGCCGCGTCAATGTGAGACTTTCTCCTTTTTTGTCTTCTCCACACAACCTCCACCATCATATTCTATTCCACCTATAGTGCTATATCCATGGCTCACGCTCATGTATTGCGTGAAAGTTGAAAAGGTTTGAGAACGTCAAAAGTATGAAACAATTGCTTGGCTTGTCATCGGGGTTGTGCATGATTTGAATACTTTGTGTGGTGAAGATGGAGCATAGCCAGACCTTATGATTTTGTAGGGATAACTTCCTTTGGCCATTTTATTTTGAAAATACATGATTGCTTTATTAGTATGCTTGAAGTATTATTGTCTTAATGTCAAATGATAGACTATTGCTTTGAATCACTCGTGTCTTAATATTCATGCCATGATTAGATTACATGATCAATATTATGCTAGGTAGCATTCCACATCAAAAATTATCTTTTTTATCATTTACCTACTCGAGGACGAGCAGGAATTAAGCTTGGGGATGTTGATACGTCTCCGTCATATCTATAATTTTTTATTGTTCCATGCCAATATTATACAACTTTCATATAATTTTGGCAACTTTTTATACTATTTTTGGGACTAACATATTGATCCAGTGCCCAGTGCCAGTTCCTGTTTGTTGCATGTTTTTTGTTTCGCAGAAAATCCATATCAAACGGAGTCCAAACGGGATAAAAACTGACGGAGATTTTTTTGGAATATATGTGATTTTTGGGAAGAAGAATCAACGCGAGACGATGCCCGAGGGGGCCACGAGGCAGGGGGAGCGCCCCTGACCCTCGTGGCCACCCCGTAAGGCGGTTGGTGCCCTTCTTTCACCGCAAGAAAGCCAATATCCAGATAGAAATCGTGTTCAAATTTCAGCCCAACCGGAGTTATAGATCTCCGGGAATATAAGAAACGGTGAAAGGGCAGAATCGTGAGCGCAGAAACAGAGAGACAGATCCAATCTCGGAGGGGCTCTGGCCCCTCCCATGCCATGGAAGCCAAGGACCAGAGGGGAAACCCTTCTCCCATCTAGGGAGAAGGTCAAGGAAGAAGAAGAAGAAGGGGGGCTCTCTCCCCCTCTCTTCCAGTGGCGCCGGAACGCCGTCGGGGCCATCATCGTCACCACAATCTACACCAACACCTCCATCATCTTCACCAACATCTTCATCACCTTCCCCCATCTATCTACATCGGTCCACTCTCCCAAAACCAGCTGTACCCTCTACTTGAACATGGTGCTTTATGCTTCATATTATTATCCAATGATGTGTTGCCATCCTATGATGTCTGAGTAGATTTTCCTTGTCCTATTGGTAATTGGTGAATTGCTATGATTGGTTTAATTTGCTTGTGGTCATGTTGCTGTCTTTTGGTGCCCATCATATGAGCGCGTGCGTGGATCACACCATAGGGTTAGTTTTATGTTGATAGGACTATGTATTGGAGGGCAAGAGTGACAGAAGCTTCAACTTAGCATAGAAATTGATGCATACGGGATTGAAGGGGGACCAATATATCTTAATGCTATGGTTGGGTTTTACCTTAATGAACGTTAGTAGTTGCGGATGCTTGCTAATAGTTCCAATCATAAGTGCATAGAATTCCAAGTCAGGGATGACATGCTAGCAGTGGCCTCTCCCACATACAACTTGCTATCGGTCTAGTAAAGTAGTCAATTGCTTAGGGACAATTTCGCAACTCCTACCACCACTTTTCCATACTCGCTATACTAACTTTATTGCTTCTTTATCTAAACAGCCCCTAGTTTTTATTTACGTGCTCTTTATATTCTTGCAAACCTATCCCGTTACACCTACAAAGTACTTCTAGTTTTATACTTGTTATAGGTAAAGCGAACGTCAAGCGTGCGTAGAGTTGTATTGGTGGTCAATAGAACTTGAGGGAATATTTGTTCTACCTTTAGCTCCTCATTGGGTTCGACACTCTTACTTATCGAAAGAGGCTACAATTGATCCCCTATACTTGTGGTTTATCAGATGGCGAGTGAATAAACACTCGACCTGAGAATAACCCGCTTAACATGGAAGATACTAACCACCTCCTATCATTCCATGAACGATCCAGGCACACAAAAAGGATATTTATTAGAAGCTTTTAGAGGTGGCACATGCAAATTTACTTAGGACGGCAAGTTAATACCGCATATAGGTAGGTATGGTGGACTCATCGGGAATAACTTTGGGTTCATGGTTTTCCATGTACAAGCAGAATTTCCACTTAGTACAGGCGAAGGCTGGCAATTAGGTTGAGAAGCGGCCAACTAGAGAGCAACAACGGTCATGAACATGCATTATGCATAAGTAACATTGGACACTAGCATGAGTAGGATATGAACACCATGAACATAAATATCATAGAGGCTATGTTGGTTTTGATTCAACTACATGCATGAACATGTGCCAAGTCAAGCCACTCGAACATTCAGAGGAGGATACCATATCATCATACTACATCATAATCATTTTAACGCAATGTTGATATCCAAGATAAATCATTATCCACTCCCAGCTACTTATGCATGGCATGACAAAATATAATCTCTAATTATCATTGCAAACATGTTTAATCATAATGAGTTGAATCATGGATACTAGGTTAAACATATTTACACAAACAGAACAAGTCGAGTTCATACCCGTTTCTCTCTGCCACGACCAGTTCATCGAATATCATCTTTATTGCCTTTCACTTGCACGACAGAACAATGTGAAAATAATAATTGCGCAAGAGTGTCGTGGACTAAGCTGGAATCTGCAAACATTTTATTCAACAGGAGAAGTCAAGGTAAAATGGGCTCTTTATTAGATCAACAATTATTCAAATGAGGGCCACTCAACATTTTCATCGTGGTCTTCTCCTCGGCAAGACTCAAATAAAAAGAAAAGAAATCCAGAGAAACACACTGATATATTTTTGGAGTTTTTGGTTTTCTTGAACAAGCAAATAAAAGGGAAAAGCAAAAACGAGAAAAACTATTTACACGGGAAAGCTCCCAACAAGCAAAAGAAGAACAAGGAAATATTTTTGGGTTTTGTTTTTAGTGCTACTACTAAGCATGCATAGAAAGTAAACTAACTACAACTATTTTTTTTGTTTTTTCTAAAGTTTTCAAACACACAAGAAGAAAGCAAGAAAATAAATTTAAGCATGGATGATACAATGAAAAAGTGTGGACAAACCGACAACTGGATTGAAATGTGTGAACATGAATGTAATGTCGGTGAGAAACACGTACTCCCCCAAGCTTAGGCTTTTGGCCTAACTTAGTAAGCAGTCAGTAGCGTGGATAGTAGTCGGGGTGCTGAGGAGCGGGCATCCACTCATCCCACCGCTGAGGCTCCTCCTCTGCTGCAGCCTGGTCGTTCAGGTAGGCGATGATGTCCACAGGCATAATCCTATATCCGCCCCTGGCAACAGAATCAAACAAGGCAGGAGCAGGCAATGGAATAATATCACGAGTTTCAATGCTAAAAACCAGGTTATAAGGAATAGAAATGTCAAGGTAATCTCGTGTAACAAAATGGTGATGTTCCATGGCTGCGTGGTCTAGGTAGACCTTGGTCGGAGGGTAATCATGAGGGTGTATCTCAACATTAAAGTGAGCCGCCAAACAAGTAGCAAAAATCCCACCATGTATTTTACCCTTGGATTTATTAATATGGAGGCGACGAGCCACAATAGCTCCCAAGCTATAAGTGTTGTCGCCCTCTAGTGCATGACGTAAAACAGCAAGGTCTGGTGAACTGAGCACACCCACCTTCTCTCTAGCAAGCAAGCATTTTGCAATGAAAAGAGCAAAGTAATGAACAGCAGGAAAATGCAAGCCAGCGGCAGTGATATCTGACACCCCTCTCTCATCTCCCACTGTCAAGGTACGATAAAAGGCCTCAAACTCTGCCGGCCTAGGCTCAACTAAACTCTCGTCAGAAGGGATCATGATTATGTTACAAAATTTAGTGAGTGGTATCTGACGGGTTTCAGCATATAAACTAAACTGCACCTCAGGGGGATTATTCCTAGGGAGGAAAGTAAAAATTTGAACAAAGATGTTTGTGAGGAGATGATACTGTTCATATTCAGCTGCGATGAAGTCGATGAGGCCAGCATTAGCAGCATATTGCGTGAACTCCTGAAGGATTCCAGCCTCTTCCATGAACTTGTTATGCGGCCATTCGCACGGCCGTACCTCTGCCAACCTCCGGGGATGGAGATCACTGTCAGACGACTCCCCAATAACCCCCTTGGAGTTCTTCTTAGAAGCAAACTTCCTAAAGATATTCATCTTTTTCCTATGAACAAAAATTCTGAAATTTTCAGTCCACAAATTTTTCTCTCAACAAAACTTCACAAAATTGATAGCAACTACTCATAGGGATACATAGAGGCCATAGCAAGCATTCAAACTACATAGAACTCTAAGAATTCAACATGCAAGCTCATCTGCAGCAGCACCAAGAGTAGCTAATTATTCAAAATATAAACCACTAAAACAAAAACTAATTGGACAAACGGTGGAGTCACATACCAAGCAACAATCCCCCGGAACAGTTTCGGAAATGGAGCTTCGAGCAAAGAGATCAAAATCCGCGGGTTTGAGAGCAAGAACATGGGAGAGAGAGCAATGGAGATTTTTTTTTCTGGAGATAAGTGATGATGTGGTGTGAAGGGATAAGTGAGGGGGCCCACGTGGGGACCACAACCCACCAGGGCGCACCCAGGTGGGTTGTGCCCACCTGGTGCACATCCCTCTGATATTATTTGCACCAAAATTCTTAAATATTCAGGAAAAAAATCGTATTAAATTTTCAGAGCATTATGAGAACTTTTATTTTTGGGTCATTTTTTATTTCACGGAAAATTCAGAAAACAGACAAAACATGGCATTTTATTTTATTTAACTAATAAAAACAGAAAACAAAAGATAGGTTCAGAAGGCGTAGTGCTTACTAAATTCATCAACTTCATACTTCTAAAAAATGATCCATTAATAAGGTTGATCAGGTCTTATTAACAATCACTTTCGATAGTGAATCACTAAGTTACCTCAACGGGGATGTGAATATCCCCAACAATAAGCACTTCATATTTCTTTTTGGCAGTAGGTAGAGGTATTAGAAAACTTCCAATAGTGATTGTCGGAGATTTTTCAATAACATTAATACCATTCACTTGGACTTTTTTCTTCGGAAAGTGCACTGTATGCTCATTACCATTAATATGAAAAGTGACCTTGCTTTTATTACAATCAATAACAGCCCCTGCTGTATTCAAGAAGGGTCTACCAAGGATAATCGACATGTTGTCGTCCTCGGGCATCTCAAGTATAACAAAGTCAGTCAAAATAGTAACATTAGCAACAACAACGGGCACATCCTCACAGATACCGATAGGTATGGCAGTTGATTTGTCAGCCATTTGCAAAGATATTCCAGTAGGTGTGAGTTTACTCAAATCAAGTCTTTTATATAAAGAGAAAGGCATAACACTAACACCAGCTCCTAAATCACACAAAGCAGTTTTCACATAATTCTTTTTGATGAAGCAAGGTATAGTAGGTATTCCATCTTTAAAAGTATAATTAGCAAGCATAGTGGAGATTTCAGCTTCCGGTATTTTTCTCTTATTAGTGATGATGTCTTTCATGTACTTTGCATAAGGAGGCATTTTAAGGATATCAGTCAAGCGAGTAGGCAAAAAGACTGGCCTCAGCATTTCAGCAAAGCGTTCAAATTCTTCATCATCTTTCTTTTTAGTTGACTTGGGTGGAAAAGGCATAGGTTTCTGAACCCACGGTTCTCTTTCTTTCCCGTGTTCTCTAGCAATAAAGTCTCTTTTATCATATCGTGTATTCTTAGGTTGTGGGTTATCAAGATCAGCTGGAGGTTCTATCTCAACATCATTATCTGGTTCTTTTTCATTATTTGGTTGAGTATCTTCATGAACATCAGCATTATCTTTTTCATTATCACTAGGTGAATGTTCATTACCAGACTAAGTTTCAGCATCAAAGATAGAAACATTATTATCATTATCAGGAGGTTTTTCTATTTTAGGTTCACTAGAAGCATGCAAAGTCCTATCATTTTTCTTTTTCTACTTCTTTTTAGAAGGGCTAGGTGCAGTGGTGTTGTTCCTCTGTGAATCATGTGCAATTATTTTTGGGTGTCCCTCAGGATAAAGTGGTTCCTGAGTCATTTTACCGCCTCTAGTTGCAACTCTAACAGCAAAGTCATGTATATTATTATTCGTTTCATCAAGCAACTCTCTTTGAGATTTAGCAACTTGTTCTAACTGAGTTTGAACCATAGAAGCATGTTTTCCAGCACCTCTAACATCATTTGAGATTCTAAATAACAAGTCACTCAAGCGAGCAATCATATCAGAATTGTATTTCAATTGTTTCATAACATTTGCATTGAAGTGATCTTTTTTTCTAATGTAATTTTCAAACTGATAAAGGCATTGGCTAGGGTGCATATTGTGAGGATTGTCATTATCATTGAACTTCATTAAAGAATATACCTCTACCACCTTAGGCAGTGCTGGTGTATAAGCCCATGTATTTATTTAATAGGAGGTAGATTTTTAACATCCTCAGCTTTAATACCTTTTTCCTTCATAGATTTCTTTGCCTCTTGCATATCTTTAGGACTGAGATATAATATACCCCTCTTCTTCGGAGTGGGTTTAGGCGGTGGTTCAGGAAGAGTCCAACCATCATAATTTTTCAATATATTATTCAAAATTCTTCAGCTTGTCCAACAGTTCGTTCGCTGGAAACACAACCATCACAACTATCTAGGAAGTCCCTAGAAGCATCGGTTAGTCCATTATACAAGATATCAAGTATTTCATTTTTCTTAAGAGGATGATCAGGCAAAGCATTAAGTAATTGGCAAAGCCTCCCCCAAGCTTGTGGGAGGCTCTCTTCTTTAGTTTGCACCAAGTTAAATATTTCCTGTAAGGCAGCTTGTTTCTTATGAGCAGGAAAATATTTTTCCGAGAAGTAATAAATCATATCCTGGGGACTACGCACACAACCAGGAGCAAGAGTATTGTACCAAGCTTTAGCATCACCCTTCAATGAGAATGGAAATAATTTGAGAATAAAGTAATAACGAGTCTTCTCATCATGAGTAAAAAGGGTGGCTATGTCATTCAACTTAGTAAGATGTGCCACAACAGTTTTAGTTTCATAACCATGGAAAGGATCAGATTCAACCAAAGTAATTAACTCTGGGTCGACAGAGAATTCATAATCCTTATCATCAATAAAGATAGGTGAGGTAGCAAACTTAGGATCATATTGCATTCTAGCATTCAGAGATTTTCTTTATACTTGCATAATAATTTCTCTAGATCATCTCTATCCTTACAAGCAAGAATATCTCTAGTTGTTTCCTCATTCATAACATAACCTTCCGGTACCTTAGGCAATTCATATCTAGGAAGGCTAGTTCTAGCAGGTGTTTCAGGAGTTTTAGTTTCAAGCTCATCATCAGATTCAACAACATCATGTTGTATTACTCTAGCAATTTGTTCATCAAGAAATTCACCCAGTGGCACATCATTATCATCAAGCAAGGTACTAGCATCATCATAAGTATCATTCATAGTAGAAGTAGCATCATCAATAACTTGCGACATATCAGGATTAATAACATGTGGTGGTGGTGCAAGTTTACTTATAACAGAAGGTGAATCTAAAGCAGATCTGGATGGCAGTTCCTTACCCCCCCTTGTCTTAGAGGGATAAATCTTAGTCTTAGCATCCTTCAGATTCTTCATAGTGATAAATTAATAATAATCCCAAGCGACTCAACAAATATAGCTATGCTCCCCCGCAATGGCGCTAGAAAAAGGTCTTGATACACTACTGCAAGATGATCCAAACGCGACACTACGATCAGAGACCCTTCGAGAAACTGTGTGCGATGCAATAATCGTAAACGGTGCTGTATGAAAACCGTCAGAAATGTATAAAACGTTTGCGATGACGGATGCATCAAACACGGTTCAGGTTTTAGTTGCGTGTGTGCAGGGCATACGGTTCAGCTCAATGAGCTGTTTGCGATGAGGCGGAACAAAAGAAACGGGCAGCCTGATGAAGGCGTGTGCGATATAGAGCATACGGTTCACTTGGATGAAATGTTTGTGATTAGGCAACATAAAAGAAATGGTCAGCCAGATCAAGGTGTGTGTGATACGCGGCAAACAGGTCCGTAATCAGAAATGTGTGCGAAGACCAATAATAACATAGACGATTGCTGCTAATAAGCTGTGTGAATTGCTCTGTCTACAGTAGAATAACATGTATATATATATAACTGAAATAAACATCCAATTACATAAGTGACTATACAGATCATTCGCACACACCTCAATAAACAATTGCATGCATTATAAAGTAGGAGAAACGATCGTCTAGTCATAGACTTCTTGTGACGCCCGGATAATCAAGGTACAGTAATCCTCTGCTAATGATGCCACGTCACCACGATTACTGTTGATAAACTCGCGTTGGTTCGAAACCGGTTCAAATTTCAAATTCAAATTAAAGTCCAAAACTCAAAGTTTTCAAATATGAAAGCTAAAATGTTCAAAGTGCGGCAAATAATCCCTGGATATTTGTCATGTTGGAACAAACCACTTTTGGATTCCCAAATTGCCCCTGGAAATTTATTCAGTGGCCCAACAGTATCTTAATGAACATTTTAAATTCAAACCTGATTCTAAACTCTTCAAAATAACCTCGAACTTTTTATGGTAGTGTCAAAAATTGCAATACAAATTATGAACCAAGTTTCATATTTTGCATAATCTTTTGATAGCCTAAATAAGTACACACCGTGCCATTTATGAAAAGCCGAATACATAAAGGCAAAAATAAAAATAGGGAGAAGGCCCCCTGGCCCAACGGGGCCAATCGGCCCAGCTGGCCTCCCGAACCAGGCCGGCCCACCTCTCCCTGCTTCCCCCATAACCCCCACTACCCAATCGTAAACCCTAGCCCACTCCCCCGATTCCCCACTCTCCCCCTCTCCCGATCCCGATCTGGATCGGGATATTCCCCCAACCTCGATCGCCAACGCCCGAACCTCACCGCTCCCGCCGCCTGGCGCGTCCTGCCGCCACCTCGCCCCAAAACCGCCCTCGTCGCGCCGGACCGCGCCGTCCTCGCCTCTCCCTCGCGCTACTTCCTCCCCGAGCTGGACGCCGTCGCCTCGCCGTCCCCGTCGCCGTCGCGCACCGTCGCCCTACGACTCCGGCCCTCCCCGAGCACGCCTTCGCACCTCTACAGGGCTGGTGAGCCCCCCTCCGTCCGACTCCGCTCCTGACGCCCCCATTGCGCGTGCACGCTCCTGCTCGCGTCCTCGTGTTCACCACGGCCGTCCCGACGCCCGCGCACGTCCGCCGCGCTCCGCCTGCATACTGGCCACGCACGTCCACGCCCTGGCCGCAGCTCACTGCTCCTGCTCCCCCGCTAGCGCACTACGGTCACCACGCGCGCGTTCGCTGCCGCGGCCTCGCGCCTATAGCCCCGCAGCCCTGCGTGACCTCGCTCGCCCCGTGCGCCCTGCGCCGCACCTGGCCACCGCCCCCTCACCTTGTTGTCCCCACTCCGGTAGGCTGCGGCCGCCGGCCAGCCAGCACGCGCCCGGGTCCGGCGACCCGGCGCCCATAGCCCCGTTCGGGTGCCCCAGCCGGGTCCTAGCACCCGAGAACCGCGACCGAGACCCGCTAAGGCCCCTAGGGGCCTATGATAAGGGGGCCCCGCCCCAGAACGTTTTTATTAAAAAAAAGGAATTAAAAACAATAATAGTTATAAAAATATTAATTAATTAATTAACTTAATTAATTCTGATTAATTAACCTAATCACTTATAGTTAACTAATTAATCATGATTAGTTAGTCTAGCCAATGACAAACGGGACCCACACGTCTGTTGACCCAGTCAACATGCGGTTGACTGCTGACATCATGCTGACATCACGCTGACGTCATAATTATATTTTTCCTAATTAAATTAATTCTGTTATTCCTAAAAATGAAATAAAACTTTAAAAAATAATATAAAATAAACCGTAACTCCGATGAAAATGTTTTCTACATGAAAGTTGCTCAGAAAAATCCAACGAATCCGAATACGCGGTCCGTTCATCTGTCACATGCCCCTAGCATGATGAACATGGAACATTCCCCCCTCCGGTCTTCTGTCCGACACAGGTCCGAAACCGGGAACACCTTCCCGGTTGAATTCCCCCTTCACCTATATCGTGTAGCCATACGTTAGGTCACACCCGGCATAGCATATTGCCACGTTATGCTTTGTGATGCTATGTTTACTTTATATGTACTGTTTCTTCCCCCTCATCTCTCCGGTAGACCCCGAGACCGATGCTGCCCCTGTGATCAACTACGTCGACGACGACCCCTCCTTGCCAGAGCAACCAGGCAAGCCCCCCCTTTGATCATCCCGATATCGCCCATTCCATTCTCTTATGCTTGCATTAGATTTTGCTACTGTTATTGTTTGCTCCTATTCTGATGCATAGCCTGCTTTTGTAACCTGCTCATTGTACCTTCCCTGCTTATCCTAAACTGCTTAGTATAGGTTGGTTAGTGATCCATCAGTGACCCCCCACCTTGTCCTTGTTGCCCCTGCTCATCATTGAAGACCCGATCAATGGGATCAAAGACCAGGCCCCGGCACCGCACATCACTTTCCCCTTAGTAGCTCGACACTACTGGATACTATTGAGTGCCGAGGGTGAGACCTCTACAGCACTTCTGATGTTAACCCTGTAGTGTAGCTATTCGGTCATGGTCATCAGGGGTGATTTCGCCTTAACCACTTCCGATACGACTCTGTCGTGCAACCCCTCAAGTGTGAACCTCGGGGGTGGTTCCTCTTACGTTCACCTTGATGATTACATCGAGTGGAATTCACCGGGGGTGATTCCTCGGGTTTTCCCCTTGATGTTTGGACACACGGTTACTACGGTTACTATGACTTTACACTGAACCCTGTTAATAAAGATGTGTCGGCCCTGAGGGGTACCCGCGCGAGCATATTTGCGAGTGATGAGGAGTCGGGTTGACCTGGAGGGTGCCCGCGAGATAATAGGCGTGGCCGGGCATTCCTAGCCCTTGCCGCAAGTCCTCGAGACAGGGCAACGGGGTCACATCTTTCGTGAGTCTCTGCTTGTTGCCGCGCGTTCCTAATCCACTACGATTTGGATATTTGATCCGAGGTGCCTCTGGCCTGATAGCACTAACCATCATGTGGGCGTAGTATGGGCGTTCTGCGTCATATGCATCAGCCGAAGCTTAATAGACGTCAGCGACTAAGTGGCGCGCGCCGGGTTGGACTGCGTAAGCACCTGCCTTGTTGAAGGAGGTAGCTAGGTCTGCTCACCGGCCGCCCTCGCAACGTGCAGGAGTTCCCGGGGAGATGGCCCATGACCCCTGGGGGCATAGGTTTAGTCCGGCGTGCTGACCTCTCTATTAAGCCTAGGTCGGGTTGCGGCGTATTGTTTGGCCGAGGCCGGGCATGACCCAGGAAAGTGTGTCCGGCCGGAGTTAATCGAGCGTGGTGGGTAAGTTGGTGCACCCCTGCAGGGAAGAAAACATCTATCGATAGCCTGTCCTACGGTAACGGACACTTGGAGTTGTATCCCGATCGATACAACTAGAACTGGATACTTGTGATGAGAACTGGATGGTGATGAGAATTGGATTGTGATGACACTTGGATAGTATGGCTCTGGGATTGCTTTCTCGCAGGGAGTCGAGAAATGATCTCTGGCCGAGGTTGATAACACTACCACTACTTTACTTTATGCTACTCTACTCCCTCCTATTGCTGCAAGATGGTGGTTTCCAGAAGATGCTAGTCTTCGATAAGACTAGGTTCTCCCCTCTATTCTGGCATTTCTGTAGTTCAGTCCACATACAGGCCATTTCATTGATACGATGCATATGTAGTGTAGTTCCTTGCTTGCGAGTACTTTGGATGAGTACTCATGGTTGCTTTGCTCCCCCTTTTCCCCCTTTCTTCTTCTTTCTGGTTGATGCAACCAGATGTCGAAGCCCAGGAGCCAGATGCCACCGCCAATGCTTACTACTACGTGGAGGCCGCCGACGACTAGGTGTAGTTAGGAGGCTCCCAGGCAGGAGGCCTTGCCTTTTCGATCGATGTTGCTTTTGTGCTAGCCTTCTTAAGGCAAACTTGTTTAACTAATGTATGTACTCAGATAATGTTGCTTCTGCTGACTCTTGTGTATTCGAGCCCTCGAGGCCCCTAGCTTGTAATATAAAGCTTGTATTATTTTAATTTGTGTCTAGAGTTGTGTTGTGATATCTTCCCGTGAGTCCTTGATCTTGATCGTACACATTTGCGTGTATGATTAGTGTATGATTGAATCGAGGGCGTCACAAGTTGGTATCAGAGCCGACTGCCTGTAGGTAGCTCCCTTTTCAACTCCTTGGCCGAAGTTGAGTCTAGAAACCGATAACCGTTTTACTAACTTGGCTGTGTGGCTTACGGGCCCACGTCGCCAATTGGGTGGTATTAGGATCTTTTATTCCCCGTCTACACTCTGGGACTCTGATCTCTCTTCCATTCGGGTTAAACGATTTTGCTAACTCTAACATTAGGATCTCGTAACTACTTCCTCCCGGAGAGCCCCTTATTACAGATGATCGCCTGCTGCACCAAAAGATTCCGAAGATACTCTCCGATGTTATCCCGGTAACTTGTGCTCATCGCGTTTGCAATTCCCTACCACGGATAAGCCCCTATGAATAACTGCATATCCTTGTCGCTCATACCTTCATCCCCAGTTGCTCTTGTTATTACAAGATACCCCGAAATACTTGTCGTTGTTCCGAGAATCTTTTTGTGCCTACTGCCTTGCAGTTCCTTGTCGCCTGAATACACCGACAAATGAATCCTCACACATATCGAGCATTTGTTTTTCCCCAGTTGTTCATATGTTTCACAAAAGTCTTTGAAATACTATTCGATCTTTTGATAATCCTCAACAGCCTGTTGTTCTTAAAATTCTTGCTTGTTTGCATTATGGATAATCCCATAAGTCTAGTAATCTTATTGGCATCCTTTGTCACTATCCTTTTGAGTCAGTTGATTCAATATGTTGCGGATACTCGCAATCCTCAGTCGGATCATAGAATTCATCCTTCCGGCTTGGACGTCATTTGACCAAGAGCTGTTTCTCGACCAATCAAATTGATGTCGATTGTATCCCTAAGGCTATTCAACTTACTTATCTTTTGATCAGAGCGTCTACTTCTGATCTTCTATTTTTTAAATCATGATTTCTTTGCATTTAAGCATCAAATTATTCAGATGTTTCTATAATCCGAAGCCTTTGCATTCTTTCTTCTTCTGGTTGAGTACCGATACTCACATCAGATTCTATGTGGACTGCCAGATCCTTTGTTAGATTTTATCCGACAATGTCCTTCATATTCAATAACCTTTTGAACCTTTCTTCGGATACATAATGCCTTTGGTAAATTGTATCCTCTGCCTTCTCAACCATGCTCCGCCTTCGAGCTTCTGTTATATTACTCCTGAGGTTTGTGGTATATGTTCCTAAGATGCCCCTATGGGTTGAACCTATGCTTTCCCTAGTCCGTGTGAACCCGAGAGTTTTCACGAGTCATACTCGTCTGGTGTTTTGCCAGATATAATTTCAACACTACAACTTCATCGAAAGCGAGAAGTAAATGAAATCATGTGCATTGAAGAAGTGGGAGTCGACCTTGAACTTGTGTTCATGCCCGTGGACACGATGTAGATCTTATCATGGAAGCTTCTCTTAAAACTAATTATCCCCTTGGTATAAGATCATCTTATATCTAGGATTTGATCCTTTGCAACCGTGGTTCTGACCATGATTGTTCCTCTTTGATTCCATTTCTCGGACAAGTTAAAGCACTTGTCTTCTGTAGATAAATGCATCTTCGCAACCTCTATTTTGATCTTCCATCGAGTATTAACCTCCGGTATCTCGAGAATAACAAAGAACCGTGTTGCTCCTACGAGTCTTCATCTGGTATTGCGTCTCATCGGTTTCAGATTTCCCTGGGTTTTGAGTTGTTAGTCACTCGAGAACACCGATAAGTGAATCGATTCCGCACTGTTATTCAATAACTCTAAGTAATTTTCGTTGCTTACAAGTTTAGTAATCCTTCAAGTCATTCCTAGCCTGATCGGCTATATCATTATCGTGCTAAATTTTAGCTATGGTACCTGGTTGTTCTTCCCGGAGCACAACTTTCGACGACGAGCTAAGCTTACGTTGATCTTCCTTGTCATGTCATTTCACCTTGAACAGCAAGCTTGATTTCTAGTTTGTGTCGTACCCGTGGTTCTAATAACCTTTTGCTTCATGATTGCTTTGACTTGGTGTCATCGCCGATCGATTACATCTTCATGAAATCTCTCGACAAATGTGTCATGATCATCATCAACATTCTGAGCTCTTCCAAGATATCAATCGAATTCATGGTGAGAAATGTCATCCTTGCCTCTCGATGATTTGTGTCAACATCGACAACATTCTTGCCTCCCGCAACACAATTTTGTTCATATCATTTTGGCATTACATCCTTTTGACCTGTCGATGGATCGTTGCTGAACCCATCGGCCACATCCTCATCTTTCAATGATGAAATTGTGCGAACTATTCTAGCAGTTCCCGTGGGATCCTTTGTGAATTCAAAAGTCTGACTTTTACCTGATGACCATGTCAATGATATCCCGAAGCATGTTTGTGGTACTCCAATCGTCAACAAGAACATTGGAAGCGCACTTCGAAATGTTTCTTGATCGATTATCCATACCCTATTGTATGGGTAATGTCATGATTCTTCCCTCACCCCCTTTATCTAAATGCTTTTGAACTTGCTGTCATATCATGTATATCCTGCTCCGCTTCCCCTTGGGAAGGATATACTCCCAATTCTGGTGTGTAAACACATTTTCCTTTCCATTGGTCTGATTAATCCGATAATTTCATTTTCCTTTCCATTGGTTTGTTTGACCTTCTTGTGATCTATATGATATAAGTAGAAATAATTCCCTGCTTATAAAACACCCCGATGTACAACCTTGTCAGTGAGACCCCGTTACTATTGTTGATGACATTCCGGTAACCACCGATGGACGCGAACCTTGCCGATTGGTCCGCCTCGTTCAACGAGCAGGAATATGGTTCTCTTCGTCCCTTGCCCTTGGTACCAACGTGGTTGCCAACATAACTGACAGACTATCCTCCGACAAAGCTTGCTATCATAACCGTGTAAGATGTCACCGCTCTTTCTACTTTTAACCCACATGGTGGGCCCATAACCCACAGTTCCACAGGATCGAAGCCTGACTCTCCTGTACAACCTTGATGCCGAAGTATCTTATGCTCTTGGCTTTGTGTGTTATCACGAGCCACCCTCCGAGAGATGATCAATTCCTGATGCTCTGAACCCCTTCTCACACTCTGTTCAGGTATCGATCGTTTGTCCATGCGCTTGAAACCTCTTATTGTACCTTCATATTTTGCTCTCGACGTTTTCTTAAATTTCAACTTGAGAGATGCCTCTATGCCACGTTCACTGAGATAGTCCCCACGTGCCTATCTTGTGTTGAGCTCCGTCCTTCTCGAGTCTTTCCCCCTTACTTCACCCCTTAAATCTCGGGACGAGATTTCTTGTAGTGGAGGAGAATTGTGACGCCCGGATAATCAAGCTACAATAATCCTCTGCTAATGATGCCACGTCACCACGATTACTGTTGATAAACTCGCGTTGGTTCGAAACCTGTTCAAATTTCAAATTCAAATTAAAGTCCAAAACTCAAAGTTTTCAAACATGAAAGCTAAAATGTTCAAAGTGCGGCAAATAATCCCTGGATATTTGTCATGTTGGACCAACCACTTTTGGATTCCCAAATTGCCCCTAGAAATTTATTCAGTGGCCCAACAGCATCTTAATGAACATTTTAAATTCAAACATGATTCTAAACTCTTCAAAATAACCTCGAACTTTTTATGGTAGTGTCAAAAATTGCAATACAAATTATGAGCCAAGTTTCATATTTTGCATAATCTTTTGATAGCCTAAATAAGTACACACCGTGCCATTTATGAGAAAGCCGAATACATAAAGGAAAAATAAAAATAGGGAGAAGGCCCCCTAGCCCAACGGGGCCAATCGGCCCAGCTGGCCTCCCGAACCAGGCCGGCCCACCTCTCCCTGCTTCCGCCATAACCCCCACTACCCAACCGTAAACCCTAGCCCACTCCCCCGATTCCCCACTCTCCCCCTCTCCCGATCCCGATCTGGATCGGGATATTTCCCCCAACCTCGGTCGCCGACGCCCGAACCTCACCGCTCCCGACGCCGCGATGCCGCCGCCTGGCGCGTCCCGCTGCCACCTCGCCCCAGAACCGCCCTCGTCGCGCCGGACCGCGCCGTCCCCGCCTCTCCCTCGCGCTACTTCCTCCCCGAGCTGGACGTCGTCGCCTCGCCGTCCCTGTCGCCGTCGCGCACCGTAGCCCTGCTACTCCGGCCCTCCCCGAGCACGCCTTTGCACCTCTACAAGGCTGGTGAGCCCCCCCTTCGTCCGACTCCCCTCCTGATGCACCCATTGCGCGTGCGCGCTCCAGCTCGCGTCCTCGTGTTCACCACGGCCGTCCCGACGCTCGCGCACGTCTGCCGCGCTCCGCCCGCATATTGGCCACGCACGTCCACGCCCTGGCGGCAGCTCTCTGTTCCCGCTCCCCCGCTAGCACACTACGGTCACCACGCACGTGTTCGCTGCCCGCGGCCTCGCGCCTGCAGCTCCGCAGCCCCGCGTGACCTCGCTCGCCCCGTGCGCCCTGCGCCGCACCTGGCCACCGCCTCCTCACCTTACTGTCCCCACTCCGGTCGGCTGCGGCCGCCCTACCGTGGCCGCCGGCCAGCCAGCACGCGCCCGGGTCCGGCGACCCGGCGCCCACAGCCCCGTTCGAGTGCCGCTGTCGGGTCCTGGCACCCGAGAACCGCGCCCGAGACTCGCTAAGGCCCCCAGGGGCCTATGACAAGGGGGCCCCGCCCTAGAACGTTTTTATAAAAAAAAGGAATTAAAAATAATAATAGTTATAAAAATATTAATTAACCTAATCACTTATAGTTAACTAATTAATCATGATTAGTTAGTCTAGCCAATGACAAACGGGACCCATACGTCTGTTGACCCAGTCAACATGCGGTTGACTGCTGACATCATGCTGACATCACCCTGACGTCATAATTATATTTTTCCTAATTAAATTAATTCTGTTATTCCTAAAAATGAAATAAAACTTTAAAAATTAATATAAAATAAACCGTAACTCCGATGAAAATGTTTTCTACATGAAAGTTGCTCAGAAAAATCCAACAAATCCGAAAACGCGGTCTGTTCATCTGTCACATGCCCCTAGCATGTTGTACATGGAACATTCCCCCCTCCGGTCTTCTGTCTGACACGGGTCCGAAACCGGGAACACCTTCCCGGTTGAATTCCCCCTTCACCTATATCGTGTAGCCATACGTTAGGTCACACCCGGCACAGCATATTGCCACGTTATGCTTTGTGATGCTATGTTTGCTTTATATTTACTGTTTCTTCCCCCTCTTCTCTCCGGTAGACCCGAAGACCGATGTTGCCCTTGTGATCGACTACGTCGACGACGACCCTCCTTGCCAGAGCAACCAGGCAAGCCCCCCCTTTGATCATCCCGATATCGCCCATTCCATTCTCTCATGCTTGCATTAGATTTTGCTACTGTTATTGTTTGCTCCTATTCTGATGCATAGCCTGCTTTTGTAACCTGCTCATTGTACCTTACCTGCTTATCCTAAACTGCTTAGTATAGGTTGGTTAGTGATCCATCAGTGACCCCCACCTTGTCCTTGTTGCCCCTGCTCATCATTGAAGACCCGATCAACGGGATCGAAGACCAGGCCCCGGCACCGCACATCACTTTCCCCTTAGTTGCTCGACACTACTGGGTTACGATCGAGTGCCGAGGGTGAGGCCTCTACAGCACTTCTGATGTTAACCCTGTAGTGTAGCTATTCGGTCGTGGTCATCGGGGGTGATTCCGCCTTAACCACTTCCGATACGACTCTGTCGTGCAACCCCTCCAGTGTGAACCTCGGGGGTGGTTCCTCTTACGTTCACCTTGATGATTACATCGAGTGGAATTCACCGGGGGTGATTCCTCGGGTTTTCCCCTTGATGTTTGGACACACGGTTACTATGGTTACTAGGACTTTACATTGAACCCTGTTAATAAAGATGGGTCGGCCCTGAGGGGTACCCGCGCGAGCATATTTGCGAGTGATGAGGAGTCGGGTTGACCTGGAGGGTGCCCGCGAGATAATTACGAGGCGTGGCCGGGCATTCCTAGCCCTTGCCGCAAGTCCTCGAGACGGGGCAACGGGGTCACATCTTTCGTGAGTCTCTGCTTGTTACCGCGCGTTCCTAATCCACTACGATTTGGATATTTGATCCGAGGGGCCTCTGGCCTGATAGCACTAACCATCATGTGGGCATAGTATGGGCGTTCTGCGTCGTATGCATCAGCCGAAGCTTAATAAACGTCAGCGACTGTGCGGTGCGCGCCGGGTTGGACTACGTAAGCACCTGCCTTGTTGAAGGAGGTAGCTAGGTCTGCTCACTGGCCGCCCTCGCAACGTGCAGGAGTTGCCGGGGAGATGGCCCATGACCCCTGGGGGCATAGGTTTAGTCCGGCGTGCTGACCTCTCTATTAAGCCGAGGTCGGGTTGCGGCATATTGTTTGGCCGAGGCCGGGCATGACCCAGGAAAGTGTGTCCGGCCGGAGTTAATCGAGCGTGGTGGGTAAGTTGGTGCACCCCTGCAGGGAAGAAAATATCTATCGATAGACTGTCCTACGGTAACGGACAATTGGAGTTGTATCCCGATCGATACAACTAGAACTGGATACTTGTGATGAGAACTGGATGGTGATGAGAATTGGATTCTGATGACACTTGGATAGTATGGCTCTGGGATTGCTTTCTCGCAGGGAGTCGAGAAAGGATCTCTGGCCGAGGTTGATAACACTACTACTACTTTACTTTATGCTACTCTACTCCCTCCTGTTGCTGCAAGATGGTGGTTTTCAGAAGATGCTAGTATTCGATAGGACTAGGTTCTCCCCTCTATTCTGGCATTTCTGCAGTTCAGCCCACATACATCCCTTTTCATTGATACCGATGCATATCTAGTGTAGTTCCTTGCTTGCGAGTACTTTGGATGAGTACTCACGGTTGCTTTGCTCCCCCTTTTCCCCCTTTCTTCTTCTTTCTGGTTGATGCAACCAGATGTCGGAGCCCAGGAGTCAGATGCCACCGCCGATGCTTACTACTACGTGGAGGCCGCCGACGACTAGGAGTAGTTAGGAGGCTCCCAGGCAGGAGGCCTTGCCTTTTCGATCGATGTTGCTTTTGTCCTAGCCTTCTTAAGGCAAACTTGTTTAACTCATGTCTGTACTCAGATAATGTTGCTTCCGCTGACTCTTGTGTATTCTAGCTTATGTATTCGAGCCCTCGAGGCCCCTGGCTTGTAATATAAAGCTTGTATTATTTTAATTTGTGTCTAGAGTTGTGTTGTGATATCTTCCCGTGAGTCCTTGATCCTCATCGTACACATTTGCGTGTATGATTAGTGTATGATTGAATCGAGGGCGTCACACTTCTTGTGACGCTCCCGCCACTGCTATGTGGCTCGATCCCTCGTCTGGGTCAGGAAGAAGACAGTTCCCCATGTCAACGATCCGCCTGTACATCTCGTAGCTTGTGTACGCGTCCATGGCCGTGTACTTGACATGTTGTTCATCCAGTCTCTCATGCCACACATTGTGCCAGGCGTTCTTGTCCTTATTGCTCTCTTCCTTCATCTTCGCGTAGTAGGGGTCGATGATGGCCGAGGCGAGGTCAACCAGGGAGTTCAGTTTGTTTTTGTCGCTGCCGCATACCTTGTAGTGGTGCTGGATGTTGACAAGATTCGGGCATTTCAAGTCCGAAACCTTGAGCGCTTTTAGATCGTTGGTGGTGTCCACCGTAGCGAAACTATAGTCGGAGCTGTTGATAAACCTGGAGAAACGCTCGCAAGGCCTTGTGGCAAGGTGGTACTGGTAGACGAGGACGTCATGTCGCACGCACAACTGGGCGACGGCAACCTTCTGATCGTGCCGGGCACGACCGATGGTGTACTCGATGTCGAAGCCGACCACTCGGTACTTGTCCTCGGCAAGGAACTGCTCCATAGTTTGGATGGAGCTCTCCACCGAGATCGGATCGTTCGTGTACACCACTTAGAGGGCCTTCCCCCTCATGTGGGTGTCCACTACATGATGCGTGGTGAACTGCCCGCCGTTGTCGTCGGCGGCCGCTGGGAGCGCCATTGGAACCACGGGGAGCGCCATTGGAACCGCTGGATGTCCTCTCTGTATGTGTCCTCGTGGGTGTGCTTATTGTGTCGTGTGAGACGAGAGACGAATGTAAATGGCCGTAGGAATAAAAGGGGGCCGGGCGGCATGGATTCTCAGCGTGTCCGCTTGGCAGTTTTTGCAGCGGGTAACTGCATCATCGCGCCGTGCCCGGTGCAACCGCTTGCACATGAACGTGCGTGATCGTGCGACGGCCCCAAACACTAGCAGCGCGCGTGGAGGGACGAGGGCAGAGCACCCGGAGGGACGCGACAGCAGAGCGCGCACGGCGGGACGCGAGCAGAGCATGCTGCGGCCGCCTGAACCGCAAGCAACCACACGCATAGAGCAGTTGAACACGCAGGAAATGGTCGCCTACAAGCTGGCCGACGGTTGCGTTGCTGCGTAGAGAGCGGTCGTGTGCTACCACCTCCATCTAGTCTATAGTGTCCTTTATATTCTATGCCATACTTTGCCCTCAAATTTAACCAACAAAATGTTAATGCATGTTTTAAAAATTATATAATTGGAAACTATGTTCAAATACAAATCCAACAATATAATCTTTGGTGACATGCATTTGTATTTTATTAGTTAAATCATACTTATAAACCAAGATGGTGGTATAGTAGGTAATTAAATGGCAAACATTTTTATTATTATAACCGTATGTGTACGTGGCCTTTCGTCCTCCTCTCGCACGTCTTGTCACCCCACTGCCGCAGACGGCTTACAACGCAAGCTTGTGCAGCGCGCGGGGGCGTTCTTTTGGCTAAACGGAGGCGTCAATGAATCGTCGGTGAGCCCGTTCCCGCGCAACCTCGCAGGTTCCCATGCAAGCTTCCCGCCCGACTCGGTGAAATCCCCCAAAATCCCAATGCTTACCGGCCTGCTATAAAAACCCTCACGGCCGGCGAGTCCTGCGTCGCATTTTCCCCTTCCTCCATGTAGCTTATCTCGTCTGCTTCTCCCACAATCGCCAATGGTATAGGTCCGTCGTCGTCGCTCAGCCACTCCGCCGTCATTAGAGGACAGCTCCAGGTGGGAGGCTACACCGTGGCGGCGGCGCAGTCCCCGACGTAGTGTAGTGCACGTGGCGTCCCTGTTGGGTGTGCGCGGAACACCCACCACACGCTCCGCCGCCGGTGCCCGTCGGTAGCTATTGCCGGCCGCCGTTGCTGCCACACCACCGTCGAAAGCCAGGGCCATCGCCAGCTCCGCCGCCATGGCCCGAAGGCAGGAGGTGGCCGTCGTGGCCGCCACACCACTGCCGGCCACTGTGGCCGTCTCCCGCTCCGCCACCGCGGCCCGAAGGCGGGAGGTGGTGGTCGTGGCCGCCACCCCGTCGTCGGCCGCCGTGGCCGCCAGCCCACCGTCGACCGCCGGGCTCATTACCCGCTCCGCCACCGCCGCCCGAAGGCGGGAGGCGGAGGTGGATGCCCGCACGTGCATCAGCGACCTTGCGCGCTACATCGAGTTCCTGCGGGAGGAGGAGGAGCGCCTCGTCAAGCACGCAAAGAGCCTTACCGCTGCCGTGGCCGTGGCACACGCCGCCTCAGAGGCGAGGAATCTGGAGATCTACGAGGAGAACCACTGCTTCGAGAGGGGTCATCTGGAGCGGCAGAGCGCGTTCGAGGTGAGCGTCGCTGAAGCTGCAACAGCGGCAGGCACCACATTGCGGTTGCCCAGCTCGTCGGTAGGCTCCTCCTCCTCTGCCTCTTACTAAGCGCGCTCGGCAGAGGAGAGGCAGCCGGAAGTAGTACAAGGCCCCTCCGCAGTAGTAGTAGTAGTAGTATTTAGGGTCTATTTTGTTCAGTTCATCTGACTATAGATGTGGTGGAACTGTACAACGTACTTAAAATTAGCTAGTATATATAGTTGAACTAGCTATTTCAGTACGTGGTTGGCAACAATTAGGGAAAAGTTCGGTCGGTTCAGCTGTCGAGTTGAACTCTTTGTATAAATTAAGAATGACTGCTTAATATATGAATGAAATCTATGCTTAATTACTAAATTTTAGTTGCAAAAATTAGATACTGCTAGTGATTTTTAGCTTCATATTTTGACAAATCGCAATGTTATAAGGATTGACAAATCTTACCAAATTGTTTATACGTGGTTGCACACGAGTCATCCAAAACAGCTGTTTGCGTTGAAGGGATGCACAAATCCTGCGCTGCTCTGACTTTGCATACGGGTGTTCTATCTAAAACATTTGCGACCAAGAGCTACCGCAATCCTGCTCGGCACATTTTCTCTTGGCTTCCTGGGGAAGCTGTCGGTTTGCATATGAGTTTTCTAACTAAAACGTTTGCGATGAGTGTTTTATATTTAAAAAGCGAATTAAACTACGGCTAGGGAGCCATTAATGGAGAGGATGCGAGTAAGGCAGGCGGCCATGGAAGTCAAAGGGCTCGCTTCCCAGTGAGCCTGCGCAGCGTACAACTCGCACGCTTCCCGGTGAGCCTGCGCATTCAAGGACAGCTTGCACGCCTCTTGGTCAGCCTGCGCACCGGACGACGCTCGCACGCCTCCCATTCAGTCAAGGTCAAGCAGTTGTCCGCACGGCACCTCCTACAGCCATTCAAACCAAGACACGTGGCGTCACGTGAATGGTTACCAGAACACACACGGTTTGTATTATACAAACGTTTAAGATATTAAAGTGGCAGCTGTTTTTTCAAAAATGCCTTTGTTGGATGTCATTATTCGAGTGCGCCTTCTCTCAAAATGGACATGGAAAATACCACAGCGTGTTGGGTGCCATTCCATGATAGCATGCCAAGTTTCATGAATTTCAGACGAGTTTTGGATTTACTAGAATTTAAAAACCAGGCATCTCAATGTTTTGCCGGCAATCAACGGTGCCCTAGTGTTTGAAATTCATTCCCATTTCTTGCGTGGGACCTAAGCATGCACCCAAGGACACATATTTGATTTTTCAACCAATTTATATGCACCGGAGCATGTGCATGTAGTTCAAATTTGAATTATGCACATAAATGCGTTGAAAACTCAGTTAATGCATAAAAATGTCCAAACGAACCCCGAAAAATCAAAAAAAATCACACAACACTCTTGTTGTTCTATGTTGACACGAGAAAAAAATTTGAAAGCAATAAGAGGCAATCGGTATCGTTTCGTCCCCAAAGGTCGGACGTTCCCTACCGAAAACCATCATACTTGTTGTGAGAAGCTCCGGTTTCTGAGAAGCATATACCCAAACCTGCCCAAATGGGAAAAAAATTTACCACGGCATGTTGATGCCGCTCCATGATAGCATGCCAAGTTTCATGAATTTCAGACGAGTTTTGGATTTACTAGAATTTAAAAACCAGGCATCTCAATGTTTTGCTGGCAATCAACGGTGCCCTGGTGTTTGAAATTCATTCCCATTTCTTGCATGGGAGCTAAGCATGCACCCAAGGACACATATTTGATTTCTCAACCAATTTATATGCACCGGAGCATGTGCATGTAGTTGAAATTTGAATTATGCACATAAATGCATTGAAAACTCAGTTAATGCATAAAAATATCCAAACGAACCCCGAAAAATCACAAAAATTCACACAACACTGCTGTTGTTCTATGTTGACACGAGAAAAAATTTGAAAGCAATAAGAGGCAATGGATATCATTTCGTCCCCAAAGGTGGGACGTTCCCTACCGAAAACCATCATGCTTGTTGTGAGAAGCTCTGGTTTGTGAGAAGCATATACCCAAACCTGCCCCAAATGGGACAAAAATTTTACCACGGCATGTTGATGCCGCTCCATGATAGCATGCCAAGTTTCATGAATTTCAGACGAGTTTTGGATTTACTAGAATTTAAAAACCAGGCATCTCAATGTTTTGCCGGCAATCAACGGTGCCCTGGTGTTTGAAATTCATTCCCATTTCTTGCATGGGACCTAAGCATGCACCCAAGGACACAGATTTGATTTTTCAACCAATTTATATGCACTGGAGCATGTGCATGTAGTTCAAATTTGAATTATGCACATAAATGCATTGAAAACTCAGTTAATGCATAAAAATGTCCAAACGAACCCCGAAAAATCACAAAAATTCACACAACACTCCTGTTGTTCTATGTTGACACGAGAAAAATTTTGAAAGCAATAAGAGGCAATGGATATCGTTTCGTCCCCAAAGGTGGGACGTTCCCTACCGAAAACCATCATGCTTGTTGTGAGAAGCTCCGGTTTGTGAGAAGCATATACCCAAACCTGCCCCAAATGGGACAAAAATTTTACCACGGCATGTTGATGCCGCTCCATGATAGCATGCCAAGTTTCATGAATTTCAGACGAGTTTTGGATTTACTAGAATTTAAAAACCAGGCATCTCAATGTTTTGCCGGCAATCAACGGTGCCCTGGTGTTTGAAATTCATTCCCATTTCTTGCATGGGACCTAAGCATGCACCCAAGGACACAGATTTGATTTTTCAACCAATTTATATGCACTGGAGCATGTGCATGTAGTTCAAATTTGAATTATGCACATAAATGCATTGAAAACTCAGTTAATGCATAAAAATGTCCAAACGAACCCCGAAAAATCACAAAAATTCACACAACACTCCTGTTGTTCTATGTTGACACGAGAAAAAATTTGAAAGCAATAAGAGGCAATGGATATCGTTTCGTCCCCAAAGGTGGGACGTTCCCTACCGAAAACCATCATGCTTGTTGTGAGAAGCTCCGGTTTGCTAGAAGCATATACCCAAACCTGCCCCAAATGGGACAAATTTTTACCACGGCATGTTGATGCCGCTCCATGATAGCATGCCAAGTTTCATGAATTTCAGACGAGTTTTGGATTTACTAGAATTTAAAAACCAGGCATCTCAATGTTTTGCCGGCAATCAACGGTGCCCTGGTGTTTGAAATTCATTCCCACTTCTTGCATGGGACCTAAGCATGCACCCAAGGACACAGATTTGATTTTCAACCAATTTATATGCACTGGAGCATGTGCATGTAGTTCAAATTTGAATTATGCACATAAATGCATTGAAAACTCAGTTAATGCATAAAAATGTCCAAACGAACCCCGAAAAATCACAAAAATTCACATAACACTCCTGTTGTTCTATGTTGACACGAGAAAATTTTGAAAGCAATAAGAGGCAACGGATATCGTTTCGTCCCCAAAGGTGGGACGTTCCCTACCGAAAACCATCATGCTTGTTGTGAGAAGCTCCTATTTGTGAGAAGCATATACCCAAACCTGCCCCAAATGGGACAAAAAGTTTACCACGGCATGTTGATGCTGCTCCATGATAGCATGCCAAGTTTCATGAATTTCAGACGAGTTTTGGATTTACTAGAATTTAAAAACCAGGCATCTCAATGTTTTGCCCGCAATCAACGGTGCCCTGGTGTTTGAAATTCATTCCCATTTCTTGCATGGGACCTAAGCATGCACCCAAGGACACAGATTTGATTTTTCAACCAATTTATATGCACCGGAGCAGTTGCATGTAGTTCAAATTTGAATTATGCACATAAATGCGTTGAAAAATCAGTTAATGCATAAAAATGTCCAAACGAACCCCGAAAAATCACAAAAATTCACACAACACTCCTGTTGTTCTATGTTGACACGAGAAAAAATTTGAAATCAATAAGAGGCAATGGATATCGTTTCGTCCCAAAAGGTGGGACGTTCTCTGCCGAAAACCATCCTGCTTGTTGCGAGAAGCTCCGGCTTGTGAGAAGCATATTTTACCACGGCATGTTGATGCCGCTCAATGCTAGCATGCCAAGTTTCATGAATTTCAGACGAGTTTTGGAATTACTAGAATTTAAAACTAGGCACCTCAATGTTTTCCCGGCAATCAACGGTGCCCTGGTGTTTGAAATTCATTCCCATTTCTTGCATGGGACCTAAGCATGCACCCAAGGCAACAGATTCGATTTTTCAACCAATTTATATGCACAGGAGCATGTGCATGTAGTTTAATTTTGAATTATGCACCTGAAATGTCTAGAAAACCAATTTAATGTATAAAATGTTCAAACGAACCTTGGATAATTCCAATTCTGTTACGACACACATATAGTTGCATGTTCACTCCAGATAAAAGGTCTAGCAATTCAAACACCGTCCATTGCCGCTATGACCCCATTATGTAATTCAAATCAGATCGCACACAGTTTATTATTAGCAACCGTGTGAGATGCAGCAGAAAATTTCCTAGAGCACCGTCGGTGTATAGTATGCCTATGGCTTACGTGAGAAGGTGCGTCGGCTATAGTCCACAGCCGGCGTCTCAAGCACACTAGCTCGCTCCCCAAATATTATTTCACTATTCAATCATCGCCGATGAAAGCTGGGCACGTGGACCCGCGTCGTGAGGGCAACTTCGGTGGCCCACTCCGGCGAGAGCGCGGCCGCAGCCGCCATGCGCGTGCTAATAAGGTGCATGAGCGCGGCCGCAATCTGCGACCGGGCGGCAAAGGAAGCCCAAACGGCCGCTGTTGCTTCTCAGGTGGCGGCAACATCTGCCTCGGGGATAGCAACTAGCGAGAGCGGCACAGCAGCTGCCCGTTCCGCAGCAACTGCCTTAGCCCTGATGGAGGCCGCCCACGACCATGTCGAGGCCGCCCATGCCCAGCTCCTGGCGGTCACCGCACAAATTGAACGAAGCTTCTCCGACGGTCGGCAACCCACGGCCGAAGAGCTGGCAATCGCCGAGAGCGTTCGAGCAGCCGTCCGTTCCTCCGCCGTATACCTTGCGACGATGGAACCCGTCCAAGCCTAGATCGCGTCCGCCCACGCCCATCTCATGGCGGCCTTTTCCAAAGGGATGGTGGACGCGGATGGCGAGATGCTTGCCGAGTATGGTGTGATGGATGCCATGGAGCCCCTTCCCCAGGAGATCGTCGGCCGCGAGCTGGACATGGAGGCGGCGGCGGAGATCGACGAGCACCAGCCGTAGTAGTATTCTTTGTTTTGTTTAATTAAGAGCGCTGGTCTTTAATTTGTTGGAGTAATGTTTAGGTCAGTTACCTATTTTTAATTGCTGAACTTGCTCGATTAAGAAGTGTGGGTGTGCTGTAGTCTCCTTTGTGTACCCAAATTATGCAATGACGTGGATGACCACAGTAACCATGGAAATTCGAACCAAAACTTTTGACGTTCAAACTCATCACACACGGGCTAAGCTATCTGAATCATTTGTGATGTCCACATATCGTACACAGTTCTGAATAAGGGACCGTGTCTGATGACACTTTGCGCGCCAGTTTTTTGGCTGAAGCGATTCCAAATTTCCGGCTTCCGCGGAAATATCTACCTCCCCGCCCCCTCCCCCTTACCAAAAGCCACATTTCCCCTCTTTTCGCCTTCCTTTCCAAGTTGAAACTTCACTCCTTGCTTGCAGCGTCGTCGCCTCCTCGCTGGCGACCCTCCTTCACGTTGCTCGGCCTCGTCTATCCAGGCAGGAAATCCACACCCGACCCCCATCCTCCTCCTCCTTCCACATCCCACATGCCCCGACCATCGGCGCGAGCGCGACACCTTCCACCCAAATCACCGACCCCTCCACCAAATAAGCGCCGCCCTAAGCCATGGTGCACGTAGTATAGCCAGGATCTCAAGGAGCATTTGGCAGCGGAGAAGCAAATCATGGCCGCACGCATGGATGAGGTCGCGATGGCTGCCATTCGTGCCGATCCCCAGATCTTGGAGAAGCACCTTGCCATTTGCTAGCTATGCCGGTTAAGCATGCTCAGTTTACCTGTTGCGTGTGCTGCTCCTGCCTTTCCTTCACAAATTCTAGTGAATTGTGCTATCTCTAATTTTACCATGCAATCTGTTGCTCTAGTGTATATGTTCTATATGTCATGCAGTGTGGTGCTCACTTATTAACTGTTTTGTTAATTAGTTGTCGTCTTCAGTTAACTGTTTGGTTCAATTCTGCAAATGTGATGTTCAATTCTTCAGGCTGCAATTTTGTATTGTCTTCCATGTGAGAAATAAAGCGAATTTATCTTTAGAAAATACATGAGAAACGAATACAATTGCTATATTTCCAAGTTGTCAAGCATGCTTGGTTTGGTTATACATTGTGCAATGTGGTGCTCAGTTAACGTTTGGTTCATTTGTGTTGTGGTGTTTAGTTAACTGTTTGGTTCAATTCTGCAATGCGATGTTCAATAGTTGTGGGTGCATTCTGTTATTGTATACCATGTGAGGAATAAATTGAATTTGGCTGTAGTAAATACATGAGAAACAAATACAATTGCTACAATTGGCTGTAGTTAACTGTTTGGTTAACTGTCTGATCTTCTATTAGGAGTATGTTATATTGTGCAATGTGGTGCTCAGTTAATGTTTGGTTCATTTGTTGTGGTGTTTAGTTAACTGCTTGGTTCAATTCTGCAATGCGATGTCCAATTGTCGTGGGTAGAATTTTGTATTGTTGTGCATGTGAGGAATAAATCGAATTTGGCTGCACTTAATACATGAGAAACATATACAAGTGCTATATTTCCTAGTTCTTAATCATGCTTGGTTTGGGTAAATGGGTTTTCCGTGTGGCTTGAATTAATCTGATGAATCTGCAATGTGCTTATTTTTCATCAACATATTTTACTGATAGCATGCGAACCCTTACTTAACCTGATGACTAACTACCTTATATGTGTTGCAGGGAAACAATGGGAAGCACTGAGGTTTACAATCGAGGTTAGCACGTGCATGGTCCGTTCTCTAATAGCACATTATTGTGCAATTGCAGGAACCATTCTAATATTTTGGTTTTTAACAATTTGTCTTGCACATGTAGGTCCTGCTGTCAGAGGTTTGGACCCACTGTTCGACCCTTTTTGCATATGGGGAAATGAGTTGTCCATGAATATCAGTCAAATCAAGAAACTCAGAAAGATTGTTAGGATAAAGAAATTAGCGACAAAAAACAACAAGATCTTTGTCTGCACAATGAAGAAGAAATCATTTCACTACAAGATGGTACTAACTATTATACCTTGCCTTTTTTATTCCTTTGCCCCATTTCCAATATAGGCACATCCTTGTTTTCAGACCTTTCCAAAGCAGTTCACTGATGATTACCTCTCAAACCACCTCTATGGTCAGGAGGCGAGGAAGGTTTTCATACAACACCCACGGTTCAATATTCAAGTGTTCCTGAAGAGGACGAAGGAAAGACGGTCAATCATCCACAGGCACTGGCCTATAGTTGCAAAGACCTTCAACATGAATGAAGGCTCAATATCCACCTTCCGCTTTAGCAGTTTTCCAGAGGAGATGCATCTGTCTATATATCGTATATGATGCTAATTTCGAAAGGTTCTACATGTTGCATGTGGAACTTGCTGCTGGTGCAGTTGTGTAATGGAGTAGCTGAGTGCTAAAGCTATATCATGTTGTACTCTGATGTATTTCAATTATGAAATTCTGCTTCCTTAATATGGAAATGAAATATATTGTGTGCTTAATATGAAATGTCAATTAGATTAATAAATGGATTATGAATAATCGGATAATTAGCCTGCTAATTGGGTTTTTCTATTGCAAACGGTTGTTGAAAAAATACTGTGGGCGATGACCTCAGGCAATGCACACAGTTTCTAGGAATAAACCATGTTGGATCAATGAACAATCACACACGACTTTCTCTTGAAAACTGTTTGCGTTAGGCCACCCTGCGCAAACTTTTGCCACATAAAACCCGTGTGTGATGGACAGCCTTTGCCACACAGTTTCTTCTACGGACCGTGTGTGATACATTCAATAACGCAAACGATTTAACGGGAAAATTGTGTGTGATGTACCTGTGAACGGAAACGTTTTCCTTGGAGCGACTGTGTGGGATGGACATACGAACAGAAACATTTAGCGGGGACTGACTGTGTGGGACGTACTTGCGACCGGAAACAATTTCGCCATATAATTATATTTTTTTTAACTCTACTATACGTATTTCCGTGTTTGAGCGCTCGCCGGTCGCACACGAACTCATTTTGCCGAGCGTGTGTGCCAGGAGGGCATATCCCCGACGGTTTCTGGGTCATGTGGGAAGGACCCCCCTATCGCCCACACTCACTTGGCGATGGTTCCAAATGCCGTCGCGGAAAGGGGTTAAAAACCGTTTATTTAGGACCGGCGCGCACCAGTGATAACCCACAAGTATAGGGGATCGCAACAATTTTCGAGGGTAGAGTATTCAACCCAAATTTATAGATTCGACACAAGGGGAGCCAAAGAATATTTGAAGGTATTAGCGGCTGAGTTGTCAATTCAACCACACCTGGAGATTAATTATCTGCAGCAATGTGATCAGTAGCAAAGTAGTATGATAGTTTCGATAATAGTGATAGCAGCAATGGTAACGGTAACAGTGATAGCAGTAATTTTGTAGCAAGTGCAATAGTGATGATAGCAATAGTAACTTAGCAGAAACAATGTAAGATAAATTTGTAGGTATTGGATCGGTAATTTGTTGGATGATATTCATCATGTGACCGTCATAACCTAGGGCGAGATGGCACTAGCTCCAGTTCATGAATATAATGTAGGCATATATTTCGTAAATAGTCATACGTGCTTATGGAAAGAACTTGCATGACATCTTTGTACTACCCTCCCGTGGCAGTGGGGTCCATATTGGAAACTAAGGGATATTAAGGCCTCCTTTTAATAGAGAACCGGAACAAAGCATTAACACACGGTGAATACATGAACTCCTCAAACTACGGTCATCACCGGGAGTGGTCCCGACTATTGTCACTCCGGGGTTGCCGGATCATAACACGTAGTAGGTGACTATAACTTGCAAGATTGGATCTAGAACATGGATATAATGGTGATAACATAGACGGTTCAGATCTGAATTCATGGCACCCGGGCCCAAAGTGACAAGCATTAAGCATGGCAAAGTCATAGCAACATCAATCTCAGAACATAGTGGATACTAGGGATCAAGCCCTAACAAAACTAACTCGATTACATGATGAATCTCATCCAACTCCTCACCGACCAGCGAGCCTACGAAGGAATTACTCACTCCTTGTGGGGAGCATCATGGAATTGGCAATGGAGAAGGGTTGGTGATGACGAAGAACGAAGATCCCCCTCTCCGGAGCCCCAAACGGACTCCAGATCTGGCCTCCCGATAAAGAACAGGAGGTGACGGCGGCTCCATCTCGTGGATTGCGATAATTCTTTCTCCCTGATTTTTTTCTAGAAAAATAGGATTTTATAGCGTCGGTTTCAGGGTCTGCGGGGCCACCAGGTGGGGACAACCCACCTGGGCGCGCCAGGAGGGGGGCCGTGGTGGGTTGTGCCCACCCAGGTGCCCCCCTCTGTTGGGTCTTGGCTCCAGAAATTCTCTTTATTGATATAAAAATTACTCGCAAAGTTTCGTTCCATTCCGAGAACTTTTATTTCTGCACAAAAACAACACCATGGTAGTTCTGCTGAAAACAGCGTCAGTCTGGGGTTAGTTTCATTCAAATCATGCAAATTAGAGTCTAAAACAAGAGTAAAAGCGTAGGAAAAGTAGATACGTTGGAGACGTATCAGGAGGTAACTTCTACGGTATCACCCTCCTTGAACAACATGCAAGGTGGCGACCAATTCGTCTTCGAGCGGGGGTTTCATCCTCAATAGGTCCCTCCATTTCAGCGATGAAAAAGCTCTAGTTCTCAGAGTACAAATAGTCGAGGATCTTATGGTAGTGCTTATTGAAGTCGTGCTCTGGGCAATTCATCCAAAAGTCCAACTGATGGAGAAGGACGAGCAATATATTTTAACACCCCGCCCCTCACATTTATGGTTTATCAGGCCTTAAACATGGGATCGATGAAGGGCGCAATTGTTTTTGTTAAATATTGCATTGGCCTGGTCTTGAACTTGGACCTCTTGGATCTACTACCATATTGTATTCATTCTCTACCTGTTTTATCCAAACGACAAAACTGATGGAGATGGGCGAGCAATATATTTCAATAGTGCTCGGGTATCATTAACTAAAGTTGGGGAACATGCAAGGCTAAAGTTTCTAACCAGACCAAGTCTAGGGCACCACCATGTTTTAGATGTGGTGATACATGACACTTGGTTAATTGTTACAAGGCGGTTCTGAAATGTGTCAACTATGGTAAATCTCAGTTATTGTTAGGTGTGCTATGATTAACATGCCAAATCTTGTGTTGAAGTAGTGGGATGTGGAGCTAATGGACTAGATATGTTGATATGCCCAGACATGATAGAAAATTGAAATCGCTAAGAGAATGTGGAGCAAGGAGTCTTCTCAAAATAATGGCGTGAGAAACGGATTAAACCGACACTATGTCACACAAGGATGGCTCTGAGTAGGTTACTTCTTTGCTAGTGACTGTCCAGGAGGTTGTCATGGAAGGGTATATAAACCGGAGCTGGTGAGAGAAATGAGGGGAGAAAAATCCTAAGAAATTCATAGAGGTTGCGAAGCTTACTAAAGATCATTATACATAGTACATTTGTTTTTAGGTAAACGAGATTGTGGAGCAAAGAGTCTTCTCAAATATGGCGTGATGGCAGTTGATGAACAACTGATTGGGACACATGTGGGGGGGTTCTGGATATGGTCTAGATGGTAGGGGTGGATAGGCCTGTCACAAATATAGTCCAGTTTTAAAGTTTGCAAATTTTAGATCATTGAACTAGTTTGTCCTTAGCACAAAGCAAACACGTTAAACAAGTGATTCAAGATAACTTACAAGAAGGTAAATGAGTTGATTTGATGTAGGATCATTTCGTACATCGTATATGGGGGCTGAATAAACTACATGAAAATTAAAGGTACTATTGCCCCAATTTTAGTTTACTTGGCAATTTTATGCTTTCCTACAGGTAGCCTAAGAGCACACTACAAATGAAAATCTAATAGAGTACGACAACGGAAGACAAAAATTTACAAAAGTAGAAGTAAAGGTAAACGTCAGAGGAATGCAAACACGAGGATGCTCATGGTTCATATAGTTGGTGCTATCCTACTCCACGTTGATGGAGGCTTCGACCTGTGAAGATTCTAGGATTAGAAGATCCTTGTTGTGAGTTCATGAAGGAGCTAGTCCATGAAGGACAATCACCCACTCAGGGTCCACGTAGTAGCAACCAATATATGTCATCATGACATATGGCAAATGAAAGGCTAGCCTCGCCTAGGGTTAATATTCACGTAGTAGGCGGTCTCCAAGCCCATTAAACCTTTTAGTTTCTTCACACCCATAAAACTCTCAAGCGCACATGTCCAATCTAGGAAACACACAACCTCCAAAAGTGACAAAATTGATGTTGCTTGCTGATGAATCCCTTGCTCTTGTGCTCGAAAAGATAATATGCTCCACACTCAAAACTCTCTCAAGATATCGGTTTAGATTGGAGAGGCGGGAGTGGAAAGCAAGGGGGGGTCAGATATCAAAGGAGTGGCTTGATGGTTGGAGTAGAAAGCCCTTCGAACTCACCACAAGAAAGCGATATTATAATATGTTAGGAGTGAATGCTGCTTCGAGTAAACTGATAGGACATGTGTGGTTATAAACTGGACGTACCAAAAATCTAACCATTACACACTTTTTTGCACTGCTCGGGAGCTCCAAATGGTTAGTTCAGAATCTCCAAACAAAGCTAAATGTGGCAACTTTCAAACAGCTTAGAAAGTCTGACCAAATGTTGTTGAGATGCTCCGACTGACCAACCTCAAACCCGCGCATGCCTCTAAAACGCCTTTAAAAATTTCAATGGGACGTGTTCGAAAATTCAGAAGATTTTATAGAGAAGGGAGTAGAATGTTTTGGTGGCTCTGAGTGGAAGTGTTCAAGAGCTTCGAGTGACTTAGGGTCGACACTATAGATGAATTGTTCATAAGATCCAAAGTGGAAGAGCTCGGAAGCTCCGAAGTATGACAATGGATAGATATAATGGAGAAAGAAACTCAACTTAGCAACCCCTATCCCGTTTTGACAATAACGACATATCTATGGACTCGATGTGATCTTGGATCACTAACAAATTAAGTTTGGCTTTGCCAATACTTATCTTCATGGAATTTTGAGGGTCACGAATCATCTTCCTTGGTGCATCATTTGGGAAATAATCTGAAATAAGCTTGTTGAATGGATAGTCCCTTGCGATATGTTGAAATTAATTACACAAATCCATCAAGGGGATTATGATGCACTTTCATTCAAGGGATGCAAACATAAAGGTACACTGCGATGGTTTCCCATGGTTCAGATAGTTCGTGCTATCCTACCCCACGCTGATGGAGGCTTTGAACCAAATGGCTCTAAGATCACAAGAATCTCAATTGCATTGCCCACCAAGAGATCTACCAAGTGCAATCAACCTATGCCATCATGGCTTATGGACCTCTCATGTCAATCCTCACTGAGGGGTAGATCTTCACCAAGTAGACGATCTTCATGCATTTAGAAACTATTGATTTCTTCATAATATCTTCAATAGAGGCTCTCAAGTGACTCCTAGCCATATAGGTAGTGCACACCATACAAGAAGAACAAGCAAAGCAAAGTCACATCATAGCTCCTCAAGAGATCCTCAATCAAAGCTCTCTCATGAACCTATGGGGTCTCTCTGTCTCTCTCTCTCTCACACACACACATGATATGATTGTGGTGAAAGAGATGATCCTAAGGTGTAGGGGTTCAAGAAAGGGAGGAGTAGTTCTCGGCCTTCAAAGATTCAAACAAGTGTTCATGGAATCATCGAGTCACTTCTTCTACTCAAGTCTTTCCTTAAGATCTTTCTTCCTCTCTCAACTTGTAGTTGTTGGATATGAGTGCGATGACTGGAAATGAGTTGGTTCACTTTTAGCCAAAAATGGGTATGGGAGGCTAGAGAGAGAGAGATAGATAGAGAGAGAGAGAGTTCAAAATCTAATTGTTACATGAAAAGGTAACTAGCTTAGAAGTAAGAAAAACTCTGGCAGCTTTCAAGCATGTTCAAATATTTGAATAGCTAGAGCATGTTCAGGAAACAGACAAAAAAACCCATTACCCAGAAGTAGTAGGAGAAAATAGAGCGGTGGTCCATATAAAAAATATGTCTCCTTTCTACAATATTTGAATTGACCCAAAAGCAAAAGATGAATCCAAATGCTCGAAAGAACTATAGTAGATAGAGCAGTTGTTAACTAGGAATTGTACATAAAAGACCTAAGTCAAAACTCGGAACTACTGGGTAAAAAAAGTGTGGAGGCACCAGACTCATACTGTCACTGCGTGGAAAAGCAAACTGAGAAGGCTCGGAAGTGCCTCATAAAAATGTTTTGCTCAGTGGTATTGGAGCTACCCGAGAAATATCTCAATCAGATAGGCTTGGTAGCACAAGAACAAAAAGGTGTGATAGTTCTGATGCTATGTTAAGTTAGGTTTGAACTCTATGAAGCAGTAACCCTAAGTTGTTGACAGTAGCGGAAAAAATCCTTAGGGGTACTGGCGCTTGGAGATACCGATAATTGAGGTGGCTAGTGTGGTTTTTTAGGACTTTGAGTGTAGGATCTTTCATGAAGTTTCATATGAAAGTACCCTTGCTTGTACCCCTCTTGATAGTATGGTTCTCCTACATTCGATGAGAATTTTGGATTCACCAAAAGCCTATAAAATACTTTTAAGAGCTTGAGTCAGATAACTACTTACAAAATTGTAGGAAGGGGTCACACTGATGTTTAACTACAAGCCAATGGACGAAATACAAAATAAACTCAATAGAAGCATTAGTCCATCAAATGGTTGTGTCATAAATCACCAAAACCCAATTTGAGGTGCCTATGAGATGCACTTTCAATCCCCCTGATTGGTGATTGATGACAACGGTAGATGCTTGTCATATAAATTGAGCCCCCCCCTTTTGTGCATTACTTAAAATTGTTTTTGAAATATAAATGCACATATCATTACGATGTGTGGAAACATCAATTATATGTTACATTCCATGAGAGTGCAATGTGTGCACATGCAAGTGAGCGAATATATCTCTTGAAAACAAAGATTTACAATAATGGATATCAGTTGAGTACATCATCAAGAGAAACTAGACACATACAAAATGCACAAACAACAAACATGGACCAAAGAATATTACTTGAGAAAGTAAACAACTCTTGCAAAAAAAGTTAGCCAACAAGGGTTGTGCATTTTCTTAATTATTCGTGCAAGAGACATTTTTGAGCAAAGAATACATGCAACAAGCATAAGTACGTTTGAACATGATAGATAACAATCCCTACCAGACAAAGTAAAATAGACTTTTACAATACATAGGAAGGGATCACGCAGGATCCCAAATAAGAACAGGTCTTGTAACTCCCAGAAAAGCACTTTCCTAGGCCTATGATATACACTTCTTCTCCCCCTTTGGTATCAAGATACCAAATGGTAAGAAAGAAGTCATCTACCCATCTACTAGGCTTGGGGTATAGGAGGAGGATTTGACGATCCTTGGAATTATTATTCTCCTACATCTTGAGAAAATATGCTTGTGGAAACTTCAAACAACTTTTCCAATTCAACCATCTTCCTTGTTGTTATGTCCTCTTTCCTCTTGAGAGTTTTTTCTCTCTTTCTATTAGTCTCATCCTCATGAGCTTGAGTTCTTGGGGAGGGCTTCTTCTTGGTTGCAATATAACTGGCCTTAGTCGCTGGAGCTTTCTTAGGAGCCCATTGCATATCAAACAACTGAGCCTTGTGAAATAGTTTATATAAGATCAAAGATAAGGTACAGTGGAAAGTTTTGAAAAACAAAGAAAAGTAAATTGCAATTTTTTTGTCCGTTCTGATGATCCGGTAGTTCCAAGGTTTTATTTTTCGGTATTACCGAGCAAGTGAAAATTGCTAGAGTACTACGTGAAAAACACATCTAGTAGTTCGTGGTCAAAATTCATCGATAGTTCCGAGAGTGATGAACGCACAATGAATTTAACCTAGAACTTGAATTTGCTAGTATCGAGTGAATTTCAGCGAGCGGTACTTTTGGGTTGCCGGAGAAAAATCTAATATTGACTGTAGTTTTAAAATTATTTTGATTGAATTTCAAAGCACAACCAATTTGCACTTCGTTCAGATTGGTTTCTAAGGTAGTCAAATGATATGTAGCCATAGATTGGACAAGGCATAGCCTAGGGTTTGCAAATGCCCTAACTTTCAGTTTGCATACTAAAGCAGAGACAGCTATGAGATTTACGATTTTGGCAAGGATATCGATGAATGATCATCGGAAACATGTTGTGAGTAGTGTTGTAGGATGACTACGGTGACAAAAGTAGCGATTCAGAGGCTTGAGAGCAACTAGCGTGAGATAATTTTGGAGTAAACCGAAAAACACGCCTTGGTTGTTCCTAAGTGAATTTTGGTTTGTACACTATCCGATGGTAGCAGAAAGGAATTGTTGACGTGCATTGCACTTGCAACCTGTAAATCATACCGGGCGAAATGGTGAGCAAACACGTACCCCCTAGCAATGTTTTTGGTGTGCCCATTGCGGAGTGGGGCAGGGCGCCGTTTTTTTCCTTAACTTTTCTTTTCTTCTCGCGTCCTAGTTGGATGGCCCAGATGAGGTGTTGTTTTTCTTGTCTTTTCAATCTTTTTGGTTTTTGCGGTTTAACGTGTTTTTTCTTTTTTCTTTTTTTTACAATTTCTTCTTTATTTCTATTTGTTTTAAACTTTTTCATTTTCTAAATTTCATGAACATTTTAGAAAAATATGAATATCATTTTTAAAATCAATGAACATTTAGAAAAACAGAGACATTTGTGATCAATTCTTTTAACAAATCATGAATATTTTTTAAAAAAATGAAAAAAAATATTTTTTTGGATTTATAAATATATTTTTAAATAAATTGATGCATGATTGTTCAGGGCGCTGGATCGCTGTCCAGCGCGTTGTGTTACTTGTGTCCCAAATGGGATTGGATGCAACAAATATGTTGATGGGCCGAGCCGGGCTCGGCCACTGGAAGCCTGCCCATCTTAGTTTTCGTGACTTGAGCAGAAACAAAACGAAACGAGTTTTAACTCTTGTGTAGTACTATAACTTACTGGAAGGAAAGCTGGATCTGACCAAGAAACAGCCTCACATCACAGGGGAAAAGGCCGTTCACCGTCGACAAGGCTAAGGTGTCGCGCACCGAGCCCCACACGTCCGCCCGCGGCCTCCACGGCGGGCCCTGCACGTGCCCGCGCGGCCACCTGGCACCGCGGTGGGCTGCGCGACGGCGGACGCGTCCAAGACATCGGCGGGGCCGCCCACACCCCGCGCCGGATTCGCGTCTTCCCCTCGCTTCCCTCCGCCTATAAATAACCCGCCCCCCGCCTCCACACAAAACACCAATCATTTCCTCTTCACTCTCGCTCCTCCTTTTCTGCCTTGCAACCAAAGCCCCATCCCTTGATTCGATCGATCGTTCGGGATCCTCCTCTCGCGCGCTTCTAGGACCTGTCCCTCGAAGCTTCTTCTTCTTCTCCTTGGACTTGTGCTTGGTATGGCGCAGACGACCGTGGTGGTGCCGGAGGTGGGCATGACTGCGGCCGCGCCCACGGCGTGCTCCTGCCCTGGTTCGCTGTTCCCCTACCCGCCGCCGCGTGCCGGGATGGCCGTGAGCCGCAAGTGCCTGCGGGCGGCGCAGGCGGAGCTTGGCGCCGGGATGCTCAGTGGCCTGGTCGAGTCCATGCGGGCGTCCTCCCCCACGCACGCCAGGGCCGCCGCCGCCCTCTCCGCCGGCGTCGACGACGAGCACGCCGCCTGGATGGCGAGGCACCCGTCCGCCCTGGGAAAGTTCGAGGAGATCGTGGCCGCGTCCAAGGGGAAGCAGATCGTCATGTTCCTGGACTACGACGGCACGCTGTCCCCCATCGTCGATGACCCCGACGCCGCCTTCATGAGCGAGACGGTGAGCCACTCCCCTCCCCTGTTCACCCTGCTTCCTACAGTAGTTTTATAGTACCTGTCATGCACCTCTGCTCACTACCTGCGAACACGTTATTAATTTTCTGACTTGGAATGAGCAGATGCGGATGGCAGTGCGCAGCGTGGCCAAGCACTTCCCGACGGCGATCGTCAGCGGTCGGTGCCGCGACAAGGTACTACACCCGCCAGCAATTAATGAACTCCCATTGCCATCGTCCACCACCACCACCACCACCGCTGACGAAACGAAGCTAACCGAACCGATGTGTGCGTGTTCAATTCTGCAGGTGTTTGATTTCGTGAAGCTGGCGGAGCTCTACTACGCCGGCAGCCACGGCATGGACATCAAGGGCCCGGCCAAATCCTCAAAGTCCAAGGTGAATTGATTCTCCTCTCCTCTTGCCCATCATCTAGCTAGCCGCTACCGCTAGCATGGTCGCCCGATCTATCACCAGCTCCATTTTTGTGGGCACGAATATTCCTATATCTTCGCAAACTAAAGGCATATACCTTTTGCCCCGCAGGCCAAAGGAGTTCTCTTCCAACCGGCAAGCGAGTTCCTGCCCATGATAGAAGAGGTACGCACCTTCAACCTCACAACCGCCCACTCATTCGCAGCAGAAATCTAGTTAGAATAAACTGTTCTAAACTCGAACCCATGCATGGTGCTTCTTCAGGTGCATCAACGGCTGATAGAGGAGACGAAGCACGTAGCCGGGGCCAAGGTGGAGAACAACAAGTTCTGCGTGTCAGTTCACTTCAGATGCGTCGACGAAAAGGTAGGCGACGGAACAGAACGGAAATGGGCGCTGCCACCGCGAATGGCAGCCGCTTTCCTTCCCATTTATAGCTTTATCCCTCCCCACCACCCGTATTCATTCACTTAACCACCGCTAGTGCTCATATAAAATTGAACCTCCCTTTTGTCCCTAGTGGAGTAGTGGGGAGGTTAGTTAGGTTTAATCACTTAACAAGTGACTGATCGGTGTCAATGATGATGGTGTGGTTTGCAGAGCTGGGGCGCGCTGGCGGAGACGGTGAAGGGCGTGATGCGGGAGTACCCCAAGCTGCGCATGTCGCAGGGGCGGATGGTGTTCGAGGTGCGGCCCACCATCAAGTGGGACAAGGGCAAGGCCCTCGAGTTCCTGCTCGAGTCGCTGGGCTTCGCCGACTGCCCCAACGTGCTGCCCGTCTACATCGGCGACGACCGCACCGACGAGGACGCCTTCAAGGTGCTGCGCCGGCGGGGCCAGGGCGTCGGGATCCTCGTCTCCAAGCACCCCAAGGACACCAGCGCCTCCTTCTCGCTGCAGGAGCCGGCCGAGGTCATGGAGTTCCTGCTCCGCCTCGTCGAGTGGAAGCAGCTCTCCAAGGCGCGCCTCAGGCTGCGGCGACAGGCCGACGCCTGATCGGACGACAAGGATCGGCCGGCCGGCGCCGGCGGGCTGGACTAATTATTTCACTGCTACGTGTAGCTTAGCTAGTTAATGAATCCCCTGCTCGTCCGAACAAAGCCAAAGGCTACGTACGTGGATGGGAAGAAGGAACGTACTATGGCGAACCTGTGGCTGTGGAGCATTGTTGCGCCACATGTTGTCTTCTAATTAACCGCCCTTCTTTTTGTGGGGATGTATACCGTACCTACCGATTATGCATGCATGTAAATTACCTTTGTCCACGTACAAGGGGAGGAACCATGGAATAAAGAAAGAGAAACATGAGTAAATAGCAACAACAAAGCCTTCTCTGTCCGTGCATGCGCACACCATCATCAAAATTTGTTTCAATTAATCGATGTTTTGCCTCCGTTTTAAAAACTATACTACACTACAAATCCTACAAGATCATGTTATTCGTAAGCTAGCCCGGTTCAAAATAAAATGTTATTCGTAAGCTGTCTTAAAAATACAATAAATTCGATTTTTCTGGCCGCTGGATTCAAATCCAACGGTTGGCATATGTCTTATTTCATCCTTTTCCCCAGCTTCTTCTCGAGATGCCGTCTTTTTCCTCTTGCTCTCGCCACCGACGTCGCCGCCACCTCCACACCCGCAACCGACGCCGCTGTCGCACCTTTCTCACTGCCTCGCCGTCCTCATGCCGCCACATCCGCCAATGTGCCGCTGCCTCTGGCCATTCCTCTAACCCCGAGCTCTTCTCCAGCCTTCCACCCTGCGCGCACCTGAACTAACCAGCTTCCCACTCCCTTTCACCGGTGACCACCCGGTTCGGCCTCTCGCCGCGCGATGCCCCGTCTCTTTATCGGAGTTGCACGCGAGAATCGACCGGCGCGAGCTGCGAATTCAGGCAACTTACCAATAGCAAACGCGAGCGTACAGATCTATGTGTAGTGCATCCAACATTCCGTAACCCAGCTCGGACGGCCCCGCGTGAACTGCATGCAGATGCAGGAGCAATGCAATACAAGGATGATCAGGTGCATGCATGCATGCATGCATGTGATGTGCGCTGGTGGTGTCGGTAGGGTACACGTACGCCTCGGCAGCTTGCCTACCAAAAACCGAAGCCGATGGTTTCCCTTTACTTGATTGATGAGGAAGAGTTGCTCGCGCATGCGGCCAACGCTGGGGTTCACGTGATGGCACGCACAGCCCAGCCGCGCAGCGGTGACACGGCACCGTACGTCGTCGTTTGTCCCGGCCTCCGACGTGGCCGTGCGTGGCTCAAGCCTTGCTTGTTAAGCGTAGTGCCTCTGAACGATCGTTGTACTACCCCCTCGGCTGTTTCCCTTCTCTGTGGGCGCCAACTTTGTTTGCGACCGTAGCTACAAATGTTGACCATGCTGAGGCCCATCGCTGCCCTGCCCAAAAATGTTGTGAACGATCCTTGTCGCCGCTCGAGTTCGTACTACGGTTTGTCATGGAGCGGGAGGTAGTACGTAGCTAGCACACAGTATAGCTGAAGCAATCAATGCTTGCACCCACCTGCAAACAGAGAAGGGTGCAGCGAGGCCACTTAAGTTTTTTTGGATCGATCCAGCGACTCATCTGGCCACAGCTACTTCTGCTGCTGCAGATGAATCATTTGGATGGGACTCCTCGGATCGATCCACCTACCAAGAATCCAAGATGGATCGAAACGTGGAAAATAAATGTCAGAACTGAACCTCGTACTCTTGGTCTTGGATGCCAAAACCTGTCAGATTCGCTCCTCCCTGCATCGACAGTCGGTGGGGCGAATGGCGAACCACCATGCAAGCAATCATCGATGGGATGCACCTCTTGGAGACCAATGATTTAATCCGTTTTACCACCATTTTTAGTATAGATAGATCCTTCCGAAGAATCGGAAGCATGCGTCCACCAATACTGGACGAAGCAAGTGCGGCTAGCAATACACAACACACGCAGCAATCAATCATCAGCGGCGATATTTGCCAGTAGTAAAGGCGCACTAGATTTCGCCTGATGGCGAGGCGATCCAATCTCGCACCACCATTGGCCAGCCCCACACCAGAAAGAAAAGGAGATGGTAGCAAAGCAGGCGAGTGGTGGAATCTACTCCAGGATAATATACAATGCATGTCGATCGATACATACATGCTTCCTGTTTCTCTTTTTTTTTTTTACCATTTGAGGATAATATCTGTGCATGCACCTGCGCCCAGCCCCATGAAAGGGAGGCGCCACCACTTGCGCGCTGCGGCCACGAGAAGCCAAAGGGAATCTACAAGGAACACGCGTGATGATGATGATGTGCCCGCCTCTTCGGCGAGGAGTTGGATTCCACATTGGGGATGGCGACCCTAGAATGGCTGCAATTCCTTTTCGGCCCGTTTGGAAAGATGATGGCGTAGTGGGTGAATTTGGATGGGTTTTGGTTGGCCCATGGGTGGCCGATGCCGACTTGGATATTTTAGATGGTAAATTGGACTGCCACATTGTTTATATCCGTGCGAAACACAGAGATGCATATGTCTGCAGTGATTTTTGAGAGGACAAGGACGGCATGTTTGGCGATTTCCTTGGAGGTTTGGATGGATATGGAAAATGATCCAAGATCAAGAGAGAGATAGATGCTCATCCGAATGGATTGGGACCGGTTCCTGTTCGTCCAAACAATGCCTTTGGCAATTCATAAATAGCTGGAGCATGCAGGTGTACATCATCTATTTATCTTGCATCGAATGCAACGGGTCCCGTCTCATGGAGGTCGCTTGTTTCCAGGGGGTTCATGGAGAGAAATGCATCCTCCATGTGTTAGGGTTGATCAGTAGAGGCTTCCCGGGGTGACCCCCCCTTTCAAAGAGAAAAGGTCGATCATGCGCTCACAGTTAACTGGCGGGAAAGCGGTGCACATACAAATCCATCCATCCAGCTCGTCCAATCGTTCTATCCGTCTAAAACGTATAATCACCAAAAGGGACCATCTAAAGATGTAGTCTAAGACCCTACGAACGAAGGCCTATCAGTTATCACCAAGTCTTTATCTTCAAGTAATTATCATCAAGATAAACATGCCATGGTCACAGATAGTTAACCTAAAGTTTGAGAGAACATGCAGATGGGCCAACACATACGTAGGTGGCTAGGTAGATCAAATCAAGGTGGCCCTTCATCATAGCAAATCATGCATCTATGATGGTGTGTTAATTTGAGTGCGCTGGTTTGCCTTTACGTAACATTGCATATATTCTTTCTGTGGGGAAGTAACATCGCTTACAGAACTGCTAAAAAACATTCATATAGTTATCTTTCGCGATAATCCACTTCCGAGCCCGGGCTCAGATGAGCCCGGTGAACAGTAAAATCGACAAAAATATAAAAGAATACCAAAAATTCCAAAAACAAATTGCAAGCAAGGCGCATGTGCGTGATGTTCGTGCAAATTTTAGTGACATTTGGACATTCGAGGCGTGCACTACAAATCCAGACATGAGCAGTACTATTTTTCAAATGTTTCTCTTATACTTGATTTTTTTTGCCACGAGCTCCTCTAATATTGAAATGTCATCAAAATTTGCACGAACATCACGTGCTCAAGCATCTTTCACCATATTTATTTTGTTTTTTCTTGAATTTGTTTGATATTGTAAATGCATTTACTATTCACTCACGGGCTCATCTGAGCCCGGGAGCCAAAACGCCGCTCTCTATCTTTCGTCTTTCGTCTTTGCTCCATGAATCTAGTTTTCCTTAAGATGGGGAAGGCGGGTACAAATTTTCCTTTTAGATGAGGAAGACACCCTTAGGGATCCACCCACAATCATTGATGACGAAACTAGATTCGCGAAACAAAGAAGAAATATACTACCATATGTGAAGTTTACGATTATGATAATGAAATCAGTACTAAACGCAAAAAATAATGATCCGCCCTGCTAGTGAACAAGAGAATCGTTGTTGAATATTTTTTAGAACTCAACTGAATGCTAGGACAAGGTTGACAAGAAACTTGGTCATTCCCCTGCTGAGTTCATTTGCCATGCATGCTCTTTCATGCAGTGTTGGGCACGTTTGCAAAATGAGGGTGAGCAAGCTATACAGGGAGCGGCGACTCTGCTGGCAGCAACTTTGGAGCTCCATACAATGAGCATGCAGAAATGAGTTTGTTTCGTAACCCCTTGATAGTGGAACCCAATCCATTTTTTGAATCGAATGAAAAAAAGAAGTCAAACAATAAACTAAGGAAAGGAATTCTCTATTTTGAATCGACGATATAGGGTAATCAATATTTGACAAAAATCAAATCAAAACACTCATGGTGGGGGATGTTGCTGCCGACTACCGTGAATTGTATGCATGTTTGGAAATATGCCCTAGAGACAGTAATAAAATGGTTATTATCATATTTCTCGTTCATGATAAATGTTTATTATTCATGCTGGAATTGTATTGATCGGAAAGTTAAATACATGTGTGAATACATAAACTGCCCCGTGTCCCTAGTAAGCCTCTGCCAGACTAGCTCGTTGATCAAAGATGGTTAAGGTTTCTTAACCATGGACATGAGTTGTCATTCGATAACGGGATCACATCATTAAAGAATGATGTGATGGACAAGACCCAACCATAAGCTTAGCATATGATCGTATCACTTTCGGTTTTGCTACAGCTTTCTTCATGTCAAGTATCTATTCCTAAGATCATGAGATCATGCAACCCCCGGATACCAGAGGAATGTCTTGTGTGCTATCAAACATCACTTTGTAATTGGGTAATCATAAAGGTGCTCTACAGGTATCTTCGAAGGTGTCTGTTGGGTTGGCATGGATCGAGACTGGGATTTGTCACTCCGTATGACGGAGAGATATCTTTGGGCCCTCTCGGTAATACAACATCGTAAAGAGCAAGCAATGTGGCTAATGAGTTAGTCACGGGATCTTGTAATTATGAACGAGTAAAGAGACTTGCCGGCAACGAGATTGAACTAGGTATGGAGATACCGATGACCGAATCTTAACATATCGCTAGACAAAGGGAATTGCATACGGGATTAACTGAATCCTTGACATCGTGGTTCAACCGATAAAGATCTTCGTGGAATATGTAGGAACCAATATGGGCATCCAGGTCCCGCTATTGGCTATTGACCGAAGAGGTGTCTTGGTCATGTCTACATGATTCTCGAACCCGTAGGATCCGCACGCTTAACATTCGATGACGCTAGAGCAGAATTGGGATGTGTGCATTGGTAATCGAATGTTGTTCGAATTCACGGCTGAGATCCCGGACGTCGCGAGGAGCTCTGGAGTGGTCTGGAGGTAAATACTTATATATGTGAAGTCTTGCTTTGGTTGCCGAAAAAGTTTAGGATATTATCGGCAGTGTACCGGGAGTGCCGAAAGGGGTCTGGGGTCCACCTGCCCCGGGGGCACACATGGGTTGTATGGGGTGTGCCTGGGCCTATATAGGCCAGGGGCACCAGCCTCAAGAGGCCCGTGTGCCAAGGAGAGGTGGGGGAGGAAGAGTCCTAAGGGGGGAAGGCACCCCCTAGGTGCCTTGGGGAGGGACGACTCCTCCCTTGGCCGCCTTACCTCCTATATATAGTGGGGAGAGGGAGGGACTGGAGACACAATTCCCACGCCCGGCGGTAGTCCTACCTCTCCTGTAACTCTGTTTTCTCCTCAGATTGGTTCCAGCAGCGTTTGGCGAAGCCCTGCCTGCACTACACCACCTACACCGCTGTTGCGTGCTGTCTGACGATGTTGCTCCGCTCCATGCCTATTGTCGTTGCCTATGGGTTTCGGATGTGGGTGCAACTCGTCAACTGGTGTTGCTTGTCCATGCCCACCCCCGATAAGCTGGTCGGTGTTCCCCTATTGTAGTATCAAACGACGCTCGTCAATTCCTGGTTGTGTGCGGCATGTGAGACTCATGCGACCCAAGAGCCAGGAGTAGAGGGTATTGGTTGTTTTCCCGGCTGATGAGGACACCACAACCATTGACAAGTCTCCAACAATTATAGGTCCAATCACAAGAAGTCGTGTCAAACTAATAAGTGACAAGGTGAACGCTAAATTAAGTTTACCTTATAACCTTGATGACACAACAATGCTTCCATCCTCATTGTTGTTGGTTGAACTTAGGTATCACATGGAAGAAATCCAACAACCTATGAGCTCTTGAAGCAACCAGTCTGGAGGAACAAGTTTGGAGAAAACAAGTTTCAAGTGAAGCTGATGCTGTCGGTTTTTACCTCTGATGTTTCGTTGTGCCACATCCATGTGGTGGAGATATGGGGCCATAGCGGTACATCTCCAGAAGCTACATCAAATTATCTTTCCAATGCAAAAAACCTCAAATCATTTAGAGTTGTGAGTCAAAAGCTATAGCCATTCTCGTGGAAGGTGTCCAGACTGTCAAGACTTCGCGAATTTTCGAGGAGGTCTCCAACAACTCCCAAAGTTGACTGCTTATTCACCCAAGGAAGCCATGCAAACCTGCTTATGTTTGAAACCATTTTCACACCTAGCTAGGGGGGTTGTCCCTGCTATAAAACCCCATCTCCCCCATCCTCTAGAAAACCTTTTGTCAAACCATTCAGCTACATGCTTATGCAGCAAGACTGCTAGAGAGATCCAAGAGATCCTTGCTACCTTTGCTCTTGTGAGTTCATCCGGATTCGCAAGAAGGAGCCTCTGGTTCCCCCTAATTTGTGCTCTTTGGTTCCGGCCGCTTTGTGTGGGTTAGTCCCGGTTTGTGGTGTAGGAGATATGCCCTAGAGGCAGTAATAACAGTTATTTTGTATCTCCAAAGTTTGTAATGAATGTTTAGCTTCCATGCTATAACTGCAATGATTCCGAGTCTGCAATATCCACGGGGCTCGGAGGGAAACTCATGTGCACGTGTGGTATACTAAACGGTAAAATGTATTCCTAGTCTTGCCTCTAAGACTGGCTCATGTATTGCATGATGATCCTGTTTTCCTGATCATGGGCATGTCTATGCTGTCAATTCTGAGGGCGCGATGTTGGTAGAACACTTGTGTTGAATCGACCCAAATTGATGTTATGCTATGAGATTCTTTTCGTCACAATTTTATGGTTAATAACACAGAGATAGTTAATGTTTGCATAATTCCTTAGACCATGGGAGTATCGAGTTCCTTCGTACTTGCTTTGTGAACTTTGGGGTTTGTTAAACGTCATCCGTAACTGGGTGGCTATTACGGCGGCTTACGGGTTCACGGAAAAGTATGGCAAGTAACGAGATAGCTCAAGATTGGGATTTGCTCCTCCGACGATGGAGAGATATTCTCGGGCCCTCTCGCTGTTACGGTATCCATAATCGTCTGGCCAGACACCTTGTGATTTGATCACTGGGATGCCGGAACACGGAAGAGAGAAGTCAAACAGAACCAGTAACGAGGTAACTTGCATGGTGGACAAATTGTTCGTCCACGGGGATGCAATAAATCTCACCTCGGGTGTTTGTGACATATCGTGAAGCAATAGGAATAGCTCACTACAACTGGAGGTTCACTCGAATATTCATTCGTGTGGGTATAGGGGTCAATATGGGTGTCCACGGCTCCGATGTTGATCATTGATCGGAAGGGGTTCCGGGTCATGTCTATATTTCACCGAACCTATAGGGTCACACGCGTAAGGGTCATCTATCTGCTGAATACTAGACAGGGAGTATGAGAGAAAATCACCGAAAAAGTTTCGGACACCGGAAAGGTTTCGGACAGCGAAATCATACCGCAGAGAGAGGTCATCGGATAAGTTTCGGTGGTACCGAAAAGTTGTTTCGGGATATACCATTAAGTCAGATTGGTTTCGGCAAATGCCTGATAATTCTTGGAGGGTGCCAGAATCATTCTGGAAGCTTTTTGGAACTTTCTGAGATAAAAACCGGAAATGTTCCGGAGCTGCCGGAGCCATTGCAGATGCGTTTCGCAGATGAAAATCACTAAAACTGGAATTGTTTCGGAACACGTTGAAAATTATTATGGTGGGTACTGGAAATGTTCTAAGCCCACATAAATATTTTCAGTTCGAACGGACGCTGAAAAATGTCGTCGTGAATAGTGAAAGTGCTTTTTGGATATTTTATGGTGAGTCACCTTTTGGGATATTTCCAAAAGGCTTCTAGAAGGGCTTGGGGGCCAAGCATGCTCCTCATGGGGGCCCCCCAAGTGGGTTGGCCGGCCACATGTGTGGGGCTCCATGGAGCTCCACTTCCTCCCCATTATGCCCTTCATGTGTGACATTTGCATGGGCATTTTGGGTTTTTGTGAGCCATCCCTACCCCTTGGCTTTCCTACAAATAGAGGAGGAGTGGGCAGCCCAAAGCTCATCCCTTGCTCTCATACACATGCCATGCATTATCTGGCTTCTTCTCTCCCTCCCACGAAAAGAGTTTCGTAGAGCCGTAAGGCTGTCTGGGTTCCGGCAGGAACTAGTTCTGGACGGCGAAGCCCTGCCGGATAGCTGACACCGTATGTGTGCAACCCCGTAGAGAGATTGTAGTTTCGATCTTTTGCCCAAGGGGCTGTTCGAGTGTCCTCCCGAAGGGCTGTCCGAGTCTCCGTCCGAGTTTCGAGGGTCCTCCCGAACGGCTGTCCGCGACATTGTCCGGGGGACTGTCCGACCGCCTCCCGAAGGGCTGTCCGGAGAGGGAGTACATCCTCGCGGTTGGGAGGTTGTAAATCCTAGCTGCGGGGATCTGCACCGACGATCTACACCGACTCTTCTTCTGCTGCGCATCGAGTCGGTACGGATCAGATCAAACCTTGTATGCAGTCTCCATAGTGGTCCTGGACGTGCTCGCTATACCGAAAATTTTCGTTTTCTGTCGCGTTCCCCTACAGTGGCATCAAGAGCCGTGCTATGCGTAGATGCAGGTTACGATCTAGAATACATGGAGATGTATGGGTATTGCATAATATAATTTTGGAGTAGATGAGATCTATTGCTGAAAATTATTTATGCGGGTGACAGATGAAATCTGTTACCCGACGTTCTTGTTGCTTCCCTAGAGTTTGCGTTTGCTCAATCTCGAGAAAGCATGGTGGAATTTGACAAAGTTCTGGCAATCCGTGATCCTGATTGATCATGGAAGTGCTATCAGTTCTTTGGGTTCTACCATAGTCAAAAGAAATATGAAATTCGCAGATGAAAGGGCATTGCAGATATGATCTGCACGGGGGTCATGCGTATGACGAAGTTTAGTATGGGGCTCGAGATTTAATTATCTCGTGTTTCATACACCCCGAGATGTTAATCTAGCAACTTGAATAATCATACTTGATGATAAAACGTTGGTAGCTGCGGTTTAAGTCAAAACCTTAGAAGCCACGTAAAATAAAATTTTGCATAAACCGATTAGAGGCGTCTAACTTGGTTTTGCAGGATGTGCATGTGATGTGGTATAGCAATGCTCATATTCAATTTGATTGTGTATGAGATGACTATATAATGTAATTAACATGACCCGCGTGTCATGATTCAGCATGATAGCTGGAGCCATATGATTGCACTTTAATGACCTGCGTGTCAACCTTAAGTAATGCATTTATTTTATCTGCTATGGAGATAGTGATATTATCTGGTGCATCGATAAGGTGGTGGCAATCTTCGCAAAGGTGAACACCGACGCGAATGCCGGAGACAAAGAAATACTTGACTTCTCCGTCAGAAGAGGCTATACCATATCATGCTATTATGAATTGCCTGAGATGTTTATCCCTCTTGATGCACCCTTCTTGATTGCGCGGTAGTCGCTTTTACTAGGGTGATCTCTCACTTCAAATATCAAGTAGTTAGTGTTCTCCCAAGTGCAGGACCGTCACAACATCTATCCTTTCGGGGTGCGCCATGGATGCATGGGTACGAACGATTGGAGAAATGTAAGGCGGGTGAGGTCAGACCTCGCAGCAAGATCACTTGGTTGTCTTGACGTTCATGGCAGGATCGTCCTGAGCTCGGAACACACACATCGAAAGATGAACAAGAGTCACATAGAGATGTGATCGGCAAGTTGGCCTACCAATTGAAATCCTCGTCATGAGATGATGATTCTATGACGTTGAATTGATATTTGGATCTTGAATCACTCAAAATCAATTTTGAGAGATATTGATTTGAGTGAGAGCACACTTTAGAATAAAAATATTTATTCACTAGTGCAAATTTCATTATAAACAAAAGTCTAAGTGAAACTTGTGTTTTCCGTTGTAGATCAAATGGCTCGCAACACCGCGTTCAACTTAGGCCCGATGTTAGAGAAAGAGAAGTTAGCTACGACTGGAAACAACTATGCGGACTGGGTCCGTAACCTGAGGATTGTCCTCAGGAGCGCTAAGAAATTGTACGTGCTTGAAACTGCTCTTCCAGCTAAACCGGCGGCAGATGCACCGGTAGATGAACAAAATGTCTGGGCCACTAAGGATGATGATCACAACTTAGTGCAGTGCCTCATGCTAGCTTGCATGACTCCAGGGCTTCAAAAACATTTTGAATTCCATAAAGCCCGTGATATGATCCGGGAATTGGATGCTCTGTACAAGGAAACCGCAAAGTCTGAGCGATATGATATCATGAAGGCTTTGATGGATTGCAAGATAGCTGAGGGTAGTTCAGTTGGTGAACACGTGGGCAAAATGATTGGCTATTCTGAAAGGCTTAAAGCCCTAGAATTTCCACTTCCACCTGGCCATATGATGGACATGTTGCTTTCTTCACTCCCCCCGTCTTACGACGGTTTTGTCATGAACTACAACATGACAGGGATGGAGAAGACACCGGAAGAGGTGCTCGCCATGCTGAAAACTACAGAAGGAGGACTGCGGAAAAATCGCAAGCAAGTGTTGCTTGTGAATAAAACCGCCAGTTTCAAAAAGAAGAAAGGCAAGCCAAAGAAGGGCAAGGGCGCCGGTAAGACCGGCTCCCAAAGCAACTCTAAGGGCGGAGCCAAGAATGAAACTGAGTGCTTCTACTGCAAGGGCACAGGACACTGGAAGAGAAACTGCAAGAAGTATCTGGAAGATAAGAAGACCGGGAAAACCGGAAAAGGTATAATTGTTATACAGGTTAATGTCATTGACGTTTTGCTTGCTAGCAAAAATTCTAAGTCTTGGGTATTTGATACCGGATCGGTTGCTCACATTTGCAACTCGATACAGGGGCTTCAGAAGGTGCGCAAGCTGGCAAAGAATGAAGTCGTAATGCGCGTCGGGAACGGCACTGGGATCGCCGCTCAAGCCGTCGGCATTATGCCTCTACGTCTCCCTTCAGGATTTATCTTAGAACTAAGTAACTGTTATTTTGTTCCACTGTTGTGTAGAAACATTATCTCCGGATCATGTTTAGTACACGATGGGTATTCGTACAAGTCTGAGAACAATGGTTGTTCACTTTATTGTAAGGATATGTTTTATGGATTTGCACCCATTGTTGGGGGCCTTTTAATACTAAATCTTGAATGTGAAAATGATGTCTTTAACGTGAATGCCAAACGCCTTAAGAAGGTTGATACCACCACCACTTACTTGTGGCACTGTCGGCTTGGCCACATCGGAAAGAAACGTATGCAAAGACTCCAGAGAGATGGAGTTTTACCATCCTTTGATTTTGAATCATTTGACACATGCGAAGCTTGTCTGATGGGGAAAATGACCAAGACGCCATTCACGGGTCATCCTGAACGGGCGGGTGAATTATTGGAAATAATACATAGTGATGTATGTGGTCCAATGAGCACAGCCGCACGGGGTGGGTATTTCTACTTCGTGACTTTTACTGATGATTTAAGTCGGTATGGCTATATCTACTTAATGAAGCATAAGTCGGAAACCTTTGAAAAGTTCAAAGAATTTCAGAATGAGGTAGAAAATCGTCGTAACAAAAAGATTAAGTTTCTGCGGTCTGATCGCGGAGGCGAATATCTTAGTCATGAGTTTGGCCAACATGTGAGTGACCGTGGAATCGTCTCACAGCTTACGCCTCCCGGAACTCCACGGAGAAATGGAGTATCGGAAAGACGTAACCGAACCTTGTTGGACATGGTAAGGTCGATGATGTCTCTTACAGATCTACTGATATCTTTTTGGGGTCATGCACTAGAAACTGCCGCTCACACACTAAACAAAGCACCGTCTAAGTCTGTTAAGACGACACCACATGAGATGTGGAATGGGAAGAAACCCAGTTTGTCGCATCTTAAAATTTGGGGATGTGAGGTACATGTAAAACGTTTACAACCTACCAAACTCGATCCCAGATCAGACAAGTGTAACTTTGTAGGTTATCCAAAAGAAACAATTGGGTATTCCTTCTACCTACCCTCCGAGCACAAAGTGTTTGTAGCTAAAAGCGGAGTCTTTCTTGAGAAAGAATTTCTCGCCAAAGAATTAAGTGGGAGGACAGTACAACTTGATGAGATTAGTGAATCTTCGGCAACTGTTGATATGGCTAAGGAACCGGAAGAAATTCCGCTCATTATCCCTGCAACTGAGCCGGAAGTTGTCGCATATCATGCGGAGACTTCAGACAATGTTGTAACTGAACCGCGCAGATCAGGTAGGGCTATCCAGCCACCTGAATGGTTTCATAATGAAATCTTCATTCTTGAAGACGATGAACCTGCGCACTACAAGGAAGCGATGGCGGGGCCCAGCTCAAAGGAATGGCACAAGGCCATGAAATCCGAAATGGAATCCATGTACGAAAACCAAGTTTGGAACTTGGAAGAACTTCTTGAAGGCGTAAAGCCGATTGGTTGTAAATGGATTTTCAAAAGGAAGACAGACGCGGATGGTAACATTACTATCCACAAAGCTAGACTTGTCGCGAAAGGGTTCACACAAGTTCCAGGAGTGGACTACGACGAGACTTTCTCGCCGGTAGCTATGCTTAGGTCTGTTCGGATATTACTAGCAATTGCTGCTTATTTCGATTATGAAATATGGCAGATGGATGTCAAAACGGCTTTCCTAAATGGAAACCTCAAAGAGGATGTATACATGATACAGCCAGAAGGTTTTGTCGTTCATAAGGATGCTGGAAAGGTATGCAAACTTCAGAAAGCCATTTATGGTCTGAAGCAAGCGTCAAGGAGCTGGAACATTCGTTTTGATGAAGTGGTCAAAGAATTTGGCTTCATCAGGAATGACGAAGAATCTTGTGTTTACAAGAAGTTTAGTGGGAGTGCAAAAGCATTTCTAATCTTGTATGTGGATGACATATTATTGATTGGAAATGACGTGAATTTTCTTAGCGAAATAAAAGACTCATTGAAGAAAAGTTTTTCAATGAAAGACTTAGGCGAAGCGGCATATGTATTGGGCATCAGAATCTATAGAGATAGATCAAAACGCCTGATAGCGCTTAGCCAAAGCACGTACATTGACAAGGTGTTGAAAAGGTTCAACATGGAGAACTCCAAGAAAGGCCTACTCCCCATGTCACCTGGCACAGTGCTTTGCAAAAATCAGAGTCCTCGGACTCTGGATGAGCGAGTACAAATGAATGATGTTCCATATGCCTCGGCAGTTGGTTCTATTATGTATGCCATGCTATGTACAAGACCAGATGTTTCCTATGCGCTAAGTGTTAGCAGCCGGTACCAAAGTGATCCAGGGTTGGAACACTGGGCCGCAGTCAAGGGTATTCTTAAGTACCTCAGAAGGACCAAGGATTTACTCCTTGTGTACGGAGGTGATGAAGAGCTCATTGTAAGTGGTTACACTGATGCAGGCTTCATGACTGACCCAGATGACTTCAAATCTCAATCGGGCTATGTTTTCATATTGAACGGCGGCGCAGTTGATTGGAAAAGTTCCAAACAAAAGACTGTGGCGGATTCTACGACGAAGGCGGAGTATGTTGCCGCTTCAGAAGCCTCCAAGGAGGCGGTATGGATCAAGCAATTTCTTGAAGACCTTGGTGTGGTTCCAAGTGCTCTGGACCCGGTGGAAATCTATTGTGATAATAGTGGCGCCGTGGCTCAGGCAAGGGAGCCAAGTTCGCACCATAAGACAAGACATATTCAACGCAAATATAAACTCATTCGACATCATGTCGAAGATGGTTTAGTGAAAGTACGCAAAGTTCACACGGATCTGAACGTGTCAGACCCAATGACAAAGCCTCTACCCCGAGCAAAGCATGAGCAGCACCGGATAGCCATTGGTGTTAGGGAAGCCATGTAACTGGATTATGACTCTAGTGCAAGTGGGAGTCTGTAGGAGATATGCCCTAGAGGCAGTAATAACAGTTATTTTGTATCTCCAAAGTTTGTAATGAATGTTTAGCTTCCATGCTATAACTGCAATGATTCCCGAGTCTGCAATATCCACGGGGCTCGGAGGGAAACTCATGTGCACGTGTGGTATACTAAACGGTAAAATGTATTCCTAGTCTTGCCTCTAAGACTGGCTCATGTATTGCATGATGATCCTGTTTTCCTGATCATGGGCATGTCTATGCTGGCAATTCTGAGGGCGCGATGTTGGTAGAACACTTGTGTTGAATCGACCCAAATTGATGTTATGCTATGAGATTCTTTTCATCACAATTTTATGGTTAATAACACAGAGATAGTTAATGTTTGCATAATTCCTTAGACCATGGGAGTATCGAGTTCCTTCGTACTTGCTTTGTGAACTTTGGGGTTTGTTAAACGTCATCCGTAACTGGGTGGCTATTACGGCGGCTTACGGGTTCACGGAAAAGTATGGCAAGTAACGAGATAGCTCAAGATTGGGATTTGCTCCTCTGACGATGGAGAGATATTCTCGGGCCCTCTCGCTGTTACGGTATCCATAATCGTCTGGCCAGACACCTTGTGATTTGATCACTGGGATGCCGGAACACGGAAACGAGAAAAGAGAACAGAACCAGTAACGAGGTAACTTGCATGGTGGACAAATTGTTCGTCCACGGGGATGCAATAAATCTCACCTCGGGTGTTTGTGACATATCGTGAAGCAATAGGAATAGCTCACTACAACTGGAGGTTCACTCGAATATTCATTCGTGTGGGTATAGGGGTCAATATGGGTGTCCACGGCTCCGATGTTGATCATTGATCGGAAGGGGTTCCGAGTCATGTCTATATTTCACCGAACCTATAGGGTCACACGCTTAAGGGTCATCTATCTGCTGAATACTAGACAGGGAGTATGAGAGAAAATCACCGAAAAAGTTTCGGACACCGGAAAGGTTTTGGACAGCGAAATCATACCGCAGAGAGAGGTCATCGGATAAGTTTCGATGGTACCGAAAAGTTGTTTCGGGATATACCATTAAGTCAGATTGGTTTCGGCAAATGCCTGATAATTCTTGGAGGGTGCCAGAATCATTCTGGAAGCTTTTTGGAACTTTCTGAGATAAAAACCGGAAATGTTCCGGAGCTGCCGGAGCCACTGCAGATGCGTTTCGCAGATGAAAATCACTAAAACCGGAATTGTTTCGAAACACGTTGAAAATTATTATGGTGGTTACTGGAAATGTTCTAAGCCCACATAAATATTTTCAGTTCGAACGGACGCTGAAAAATGTCGTCGTGAATAGTGAAAGTGCTTTTTGGATATTTTATGGTGAGTCACCTTTTGGGATATTTCCAAAAGGCTTCTAGAAGGGCTTGGGGGCCAAGCATGCTCCTCATGGGGGCCCCCCAAGTGGGTTGGCCGGCCACATGTGTGGGGCTCCATGGAGCTCCACTTCCTCCCCATTATGCCCTTCATGTGTGACATTTGCATGGGCATTTTGGGTTTTTGTGAGCCATCCCTACCCCTTGGCTTTCCTACAAATAGAGGAGGAGTGGGCAGCCCAAAGCTCATCCCTTGCTCTCATACACATGCCATGCATTATCTGGCTTCTTCTCTCCCTCCCACGAAAAGAGTTTCGTAGAGCCGTAAGGCTGTCTGGGTTCCGGCAGGAACTAGTTCTGGACGGCGAAGCCCTGCCGGATAGCTGACACCGTATGTGTGCAACCCCGTAGAGAGATTGTAGTTTCGATCTTTTGCCCAAGGGGCTGTTCGAGTGTCCTCCCGAAGGGCTGTCCGAGTCTCCGTCTGAGTTTCGAGGGTCCTCCCGAAGGGCTGTCCGCGACATTGTCCGGGGGACTGTCCGACCGCCTCCCGAAGGGCTGTCCGGAGAGGGAGTACATCCTCGCGGTTGGGAGGTTGTAAATCCTAGCTGCGGGGATCTGCACCGACGATCTACACCGACTCTTCTTCCGCTGCGCATCGAGTCGGTACAGATCAGATCAAACCTTGTATGCAGTCTCCATAGTGGTCGTGGGCGTGCTCGCTATACCAAAAATCTTCATTTTCTGTCGCGTTCCCCTACATGTGGTTCCGCGATTGTTCGGACAATGAGTTGGAGTTCTTGTAGCTCCGGTCAGCCATCCCCAATGTACAGGTTGGATCCAACCTTGGCAGGTATAAAGCTAGTTATCCTAGCTGCTTGCAGCTAGTCATCCCTCCTGATTCGATCCTACGACGTGAAGATCGGGCCACCCTCGGGCGTGAACTCGTTCATCGGGTTCCCACCTATCATCTGGCATCAGAGCCTTCGTTGACACTGTAGGATCTGTTATCTGAGTTTATCTTGCTATCATCCCTTTAGATCGAGTTTTCATGCTATATTTTCTGTCCTAGAAGTCCAAAGCCCCACCAAAAATAAATCCAAGCCTTGTTGGTGCTGAGATCTTGTTGTTGCATACCTTGCATGTTCTTCATCTTTTAGATCTGCACCAAGTTCATCTTTATAGTTGTTTCAGATTCGGTTGTTGTGCTTTGGAAAAAGAGAGAGAAAAAAAGAGTGGCAAAAAAAGTTAAAAAAAAGAGTGGCAAAAAAAAGTCAAGAGAGAAAAAGAAAGTGTTGTGTAAGATCCAAAAAGTTTCAGCTTGGTAGAAATTTTTCAGAAGCTTGTGTGTTGTGTGTTTTTCAATCTTGGTGCAAAGGTGCAGTAGATCTATCCCCATATTTTCTTGGTTTGCATCAACTTGATTTCAGCACAAGCCCCTTTTTGTTTACCCCACCAAGCTCCACCAAAAACCGAAGCTAGTTCTTTGATCCCTGTCTTTCAATCGCTTTAACACATCCGGGATAAGCATAATCTGATGTGAACTAAATACTTTGGTGAGTAAGAGGTGAGGTTGTGTGATTCCACAAAAATTATCTTATTCCACTTTTTTAGCCTCACTAACATGGCAGGAACTGCATCAAGTGTTCATGGCGAAGATCAAGGGGAAGAAGTTGCCCCGATCACACGTCCTGAGTTTCAGGAATTACGGAACATGGTTCAACACCTTGGAAGGATGTTTCACAAGTGACCTCCAGTAGGTGGCGATAGGGTTCGACACCGACAACACCCTATTGACCCACTTGAGGAAGTTGGGGATGAGAATTCCGTGCATGCTGTTGTGGATGGTGACTTGGAGGATGATAACAATAACTATGGTGGACATGCTACTGCTGCTCGTGAGCGCGGTGCAGCTGCTCGTGGAGGGCAGCGAGGGGGACAACTTCGAGGGCGATGCCATGGTCCTCGTGGGCACTACTATGACCCTCATGAGCGTGTTCCTCGTGGTCATGGAGATGATTTTTATGATTATGATGGTGTCCCATACTGTCATGCTGCTGAAGATGGGCATCATGCAGAACATCGTGATAGAGATGGTCGAGATGACATAGCAAGAATCAAGTTGCACGTCCCCAAGTTCACAGGAAAGGAAGACCCCGACGCGTATTTTGATTGGGAAGAACAATGTGATCGGATTTTTCGTATCCATAATCTCGCCGATCCAAAGAGAATCAACCTTGCTTGTGTTGAGTTCTCTGGTTATGCACTCACTTGGTGGAACCAACTACAAGAAAATCAGCTGCTGCTAGGTCGTGACCACATTGACACTTGGGAAGAGATGAAACAAGCCATGAGGCGAAGGCTTGTTCCTTCACAATATCAAAGAGATCTCCTAAACAGATTGCAGCGCCTCAGCCAAGGTACACGCATGGTGGACAAGTACTATAAAGAGATGGAATTACTGTTGGTTCATGCTCGTATTCATGAAGACGAGGAGTCAAAGATGGCAAGATTTCTGCATGGTCTCAACATGAAATTTCTGATTTGTGGAAATCTTTCCCTATAACAATCTACAAGATATTCTGGAGCAAGCAAAGCGCACGGAGAGGAAGGTGCAGCGGAGTGGTCATGGACGGATATCTCATAGTCGCACCACCACACCATGGCAAAGGTTGCAGCCAAGTGCCTCTCATGGTGATTCTCAGTTTCAGCATACTTCACACCCTACTGCCACCCGGCGAACAGCGGCTTCATCGGCATCATCATCGGCTCCAAGGAATGTTGACAAGCATGCCCCCTCTGCTGCTGGAAGTACTTCTAACCCCACGGCTGTACCATCATCTCGAAGGCGAGGTATTGAGTGTTGGAAGTGCAAAGGGCATGGTCACGTTTCCTTTGCATGTCGAAACAAAGAGAGTTCTATTTATCAATGAACAAGGTGAATGGGAATCTGAGAGTGAGCATGAAGATAATGGAGCACTGGATGATCATGAGGATGAAGAAAGTGAGAAGAGTGGTTGTGATATTCAAGCCGACATGGGAGATTGCTTTGTTTCCCGTCATGTGCTTAGTGTCAATGCAGCTAGAGAAGAGAAAGGACGGCGACTGTCGTGGAATTGTCACGGCAGATGTCCTAGTGAAAGGACTTAGTCGTGGAGCCATCGCAACGGGTTAGCTTAAAGGGGTTAAGCCGGACAAGGGACACGAGAGTTTTATACTAGTTCGGCCCCTTACGATGAAGGTAAAAGCCTACGTCTAGTTGTGATGGAATTGCTGGGGTCTCAATGATCAGGGAGCAAATATGCTTCGCCTGAGTCTCGAGTTGTTATCTGTCTCCCTTGAACCGCCGCCGGGTCGTGCCTTTATATACACAGGTCGACGCTCGCCGGCTTACAGAGTCCCGACGCCGGTTTATACACATACTGGCCCGGTCTCTACTTTGTCATACCTTATAATACAAGTCATGAATTACATGGCGGTTTATAACTACAGGCCTTAATCTACCTTTGAGCCTTGGGCCTTCAAGTCTCTGTAATAATCCGCTTTATCCTTGTCTTCATGGGCTTTAAGCATAAACAATCCATTATGGGGATAACCCGGCTATCTCGGCCGGTTTACACCTAGTAGTAATATCCCCAACATTAGGCCCCAGATTGATTTGAACTGGTTCATGTCAATCTCCAAAACCTTGAGAAAATTTCTTCTTCCATATCTTCGCATAAATCTTGTAAACCGCCATGACGTCATCATCCAGAATCATAATAAACCGCCATGACGTCACCTGTTATTTTAAATGGTATATTCCTCACCTTCATTAATGAGCCTCCGATAATCGAGGCGACAAATCTGTCACATGTCCATTTGTTAAGCTCCTCGATTCTCGCGCTTGACCCTTATCCTTTCGTCCTTATAAATACGGCCGAGGGCCCTTTCCATCTCTCCCTTTTCCTCTTCAAGTCTTCTTCTTCCTCGCGACGCCTCAGCGCCCGAACTCCGCCGCCGCCGTCGACCTTCGCGTCCACACCAACCCAGGCCGCTGCATCAACCTGTTTTGACCAGAGAACTGCGACGCACCTCCGCTGTTCAGCAGCACCAGTAAGTATTCCTCTCCTCGAACGTCAGATCTGCATTAGGGTTTCCACTGTTCGTCGGTGTTCTTCACCGTTCATCTTTCCTTTCCTAGATCGCATAGTTTTGATCTGAATCTGATAGCAAAGGCGAGCTTCAGTAGTTTAGCGCCCCTTTTAATCCTCAAACAGCACCCTTTCCTGCATAAGATCCCATCCAAGCATATGTGTTCTTCCACTGTCACGGCTTTAGGTTAGATTTATTTCCTCTTTTTAGAACTGTGGCAGATCTAGATTTATATCACCAATCTGTGAAATCTGTTTGCACCATGCTTAGAAATTTTTGCAAATGTATAGCCTCTTTACCATCGTGGACGGTTTATCCTTGAACCTGTGATAACTCATCATATACCATTAGCCCTCTATTAAACCGCCAACCTGTTTTAAACCGGATATTGTACTTCCATCATTGCACCGGTTTATAAATTATAACCATGAACTTTAAACCGGATATTGTGCTTTTTTCCAGCTTGTCACCAAAAATGGCCAAACAATTCTTTTCCTGTAATTGGGTTCCTTCCCGGGTTACGGAAACGCAGCTGGCTGGTTATGTTTCAACAGGCGCTTTAGCAAGTAAGAACACTATCCATTGGCGAGTCCCCGGCCTAGAATCTCCTCCTGAACCCCAAGACGGAGAAGTTATTGTATTTGTTGATCACCTAAGCCGAGGCTTCACTCCTCCCGGATCAAAATTCTTCGGTGACGTGCTTGCCGCCTTTCAAATCCATCCCCAAGACATCAGTCCAAACTCCATATCCAATATTTGTGACTGGCAAGTATTCTGTGAGGTATACCTGCAAGAGGAGCCTACTGTTGATCTGTTCCGGGATTTCTTTTATCTAAACCGCCGTACTGAATTTACGAATGGCCCCAATACTGAACTAGGCGGGGTTTCAATTCAAAAGAGGAGAGATGTTGATTTCCCTCATGCCAAGCTTCATAGTCATCCTAAGGACTGGAATCAGACTTGGTTCTACTGCCGCAACACAGCTCCAGTCAATGAAAATCCTTTGCCGGGTTACCGTCCACATCGGCTTACTCAAACTCATCCCTTTCCTCAACGGTTGACAGCCCAAGAGCGAGCAAAATATGCCCCTCAACTAGCCAAGCTCAGAGCATTTATTGCAAATGGGCTGACAGGCGTGGATTTTGTCCGATGCTGGGTTTCATGGAGCATTTTACCTTTAAGCCGGCGGCCCGGTTTAATGTGTGAATACACAGGGGATCTGAAAGACCCGCAACGCCATATTGACATCCAGCTGACTGATGATGAAGTCACTGAAGCTGTTAAAAAGATGCTTAATGAACCAATAGACGCATGCAGCAAAACCGGGCTCAGTCCTTTCTATGCTGCCAATAAACCGCCAAAGGTATAATCTTCCGTATTTCTGCCTTTAACCATCCTTTGTTAAATTTTTCCTTTGATGACTTATTATTTGTCTATACAGGCCGATGATCCATTCTGGAAGAGAAAATCACAAGATAAACCGATAAAGAATCCTCGGATTAAGATCAAGGCTTCAAAAAAGCCAGCAAAAAGAAGGAACGTTGAACCATCCGAGCCTATTATTGAAGATGATCCGGATTCAGAGGTAGAACTTGACTCTCTCAGTTCACTTTTTATACACCTTATTGACAATGATCATTCTCAGGATGAAGCGGAAGCCAGCCATGCTGATGAGGTAACTATTCTTTCTTCTGATTCTGATCCTGTGCCAGTACCAAGAATCGGTCGAGCCATTCAGAAAGTAAAATTTTCATGCCCTCTTTCTTATGTGGACCCGCACTTTCTTTTAAAGACACATCAACATGAAGCTCGCCACACAACTCGACATAGCGGCCAAGTGGTGTCCTCCTCCGGTTTACCAAATTCGCCGGTTCACAAACGCCGCCAAGAGGTTGCTTATACTCCTGTCACCCTTTACCCTAAGGCGGGTTACATTCGATATCCTCTTAATCCGTCTGACTCAAATTATCAAGGAACTTCCCATTCATCGTCCGGCGAGTCGTCAGCAACACAACTTCCTCCTCTGAAAACCGTCCCTAGGTAATCATAACATACTCTTAACTCTTTGGTCTTGTAATATTTTATCATATTGATCTTCGTGTCTGCTCTCTTTTTCAGTGTTAAAGCCAGACCAAGCAAGAAGGCTAAATTGAACAAGCCAACCGACCATGAGCCGGAGAAAACTCCAGAGGCTATTGACCCGGAGGCTGACACTGTTACTGATAATCCGGAACCTCAAGCAACTGATACACTTGTTGAACCGGTAGAAAATAATCCGCCAAGCCAGTCAGCTGATCCACTTAGTCCAACTGTTGATCCGCCGAGCCCGGCTAAAGAATCTGATAAACCGCCAAGTCCTGCCAAAACTACAGACGACGATGTTGTCGTAACTGGCCTTGGTTTCAGCTCCCCTGGTCGTCCTGTCGCTTTATCAAAGCATAGCGCCAAAGAAATTTCTGCTATGGATAAAGGGAAATGGAAATCCGAGCTATCCAACTATTCCAACCTCAGCGCTCAAGAGCTACACTCTGGTTTTTTAAACCGCCTGTATACAAACCGCGACTTTGAAGCCGGTTTAGTAGGCCTGATGAAGGAGCGGTATGAGGTAAATGTCACTTTCCCTTCGCATAAATATTCCAATAGTCCTTTTGTTAAAACTGGTCCAATATATCAACTCTAGTAGCCCCCAAGGGCCGGTTCATAACATTGGTTTGAACCGGGTCTTGAATCGATATTTACATTTTGCTGGTGTAGCCCCCATGAACCGGCTTATATCTTTTAGAATGAACCGTTACATCCTATTAATCTCACCACTTATAATGATGACCATCCATCTGAATCTGAATGAATACACATTAGCCCCCAAGTATCAAGTAGATAACTTGTTATGTGCTTGAAACTTTAAATGAATAGCTGATAAGAAGCAATCCGCATTAGCCCCCAAGTGTCAAGGAGATAACTTGTTATGTGCTTGAGACTTTAAATGAATAGCTGATCAGAAGCAATCCGCATTAGCCCCCAAGTGTCAAGGAGATAACTTGTTATGTGCTTGAGACTTTAGATGTTGTAATGCTAACTTATTATCTGTATGCTTGCAGGCTGAATTGTCCAAAAAAGACTCCCAAATCACTGATCTCCAAGGAAACATCAAGTCTCAGGTGGACGAAACTTGCAAAGTTAAGAGCGAGCTGACCACCGCTTTAACAACCATGGAGCAGCTGAAGGAATTCTTCAAAGGTGAACGGGCAGATTGGGCAACTGAAAAGACCACCTTGTTAAAGCGGGCAGAAGATGCGAAGAACGCCCTTAAACCGGCCACAGAAGAGCTGAGCAGCCTGAAGCGGCAGATTGATGCTATGACCTCTGCCATCTTTGGTAACAACCTCTTCACCAATCTGTCACAACACCAGCTATAAAAACTTCTGGTTTAATATAAATTGGATCCTTTTGCAGGTAGCCGTGTTACTCATCTTGGCACAGATATGCGCAAAAGATTGAAGGCCGTCTATACTTTGGCAGAGCAGCTTTATACCGGCGCGCAACGGGCCATCTGCGCAGCTTCCAATAACCATCCGCCACCGTCGCTAATCAAGGAAACACTGGAAAAATTGTCTATGATGCCTGCCCGGATTGTGGAATTGAAGAAATCCGCTGCTAGGTCCGGTGCCCTTACTGCACTGACGCGCGCCAAGGCCTGGATCTCTGACCTTGATCCGGAAGACATTGGTAACGGTTACCCGAGTCAAAAAGAGGACGGTTCAGAATTCAGCAACGATGATCTCCGGGCTATCACGAGAGAGATGGGACCACTGGCAAGTAAATTGGCTGAAGATACTAACTTGTCAAGTTATCAGAATGTATACGATGCCAGCGGCAAGCGAATAAGTGCTCCAACTTATGATGTGGAAAATCTGATCCCGCCGATCCGTAAGTATACTTACGCTCCGGATGTTGAACCGTCTGATCTGATACACGACGAAGCTGTCTTTCAAGCCTTAACAGGGATTGATTGGACAACTATTGACTTCCAGCCATTGGGCGGAGAGAAGGAGGATGAACCAGCGCAGGAAGATCCGCAACCTTCCCATCAACCTGAAGCAGAATCATAATCCGGAACCCGGTTTAATTTGTTCCTTTTGTTATCCTTGAAAAACAATCATTCTTTTGGGCAGTCGAAACGCCTTGTAATAGGCTAGCTTGAACAGCTGATCTGATATGCCATCGTGCATACTTGTTGCACACAATATTATTAATCCATCATGCTATATTTGCTCATGATCTTTATCGGTTTTATACAGCCCTGTTTCTGCATAAAACAAAGTGAAAACTGTCCTGGCGGTTTACCGCTGGACGGGTCATAATGCCCAATTTATATAGCCAAGGTTGATAACCATAGCTTTAAATAATGAAATATGAAACATATCATACCTGTGATATTGAATCACCTTGTTGGTTTACCAACATTTTTGTAATAAGGGTGACAACCCAAGTATTGAGCATTGATAACTCAAACCATGTTACACTGGTCAAAACAAGCGATGCCGGGTTATGATAAACACCGGATGATCATCCTGGCAACTTATAGTTAACTCCAGGCCGGGTTAAATACACCGGTTTATACAGATGACTTACAATCAGGCCGGGCCATTGGATGCCGGTTTAGCTCAAAACTTTAACAAGGGAGAAAAACAAAATTGACCAATAAAAAACCAGAGAATAAAGAAAAACTTGTAGTCGAGGCTTTTCAAGGGCTGCCAGGCCACTGAGTTAAACCGTTTTACAAAGCCTTTTAAGATGGTCCTCAGTCTTTAACCAATCGCCGGTCTATCATTGACAAGTTCAGGGTCATATGCGATTGACTTGTCAAGTTGGCGGGTCATACCAGGCTTACCTGGGCAGAGTGACTTACTTAATGAAGGCAGGTTAACCCGGGGTTTTAGGTATATATACCAGGCTTCCAAGCCACGGCTCAACGGGTAGCCTATTGCAAGTGTAGATTTCTTTGTTCATTGCGATAGCAAAGAATCCCCAAGCAACATTTTGAGCTGTGCTCAACGGGTGCCTATGTTTGAGTTGTTCTTGACAACACTCTTTGGCCCCTAAGTAGTGGTATTGCGCCAGCCAAAAGGTGTAGCTATGGTTGAACACAACCAAGCCCCCAAGTGACTTAATGTCGTGGCTTTTGAGCCAGCCAAGAGGTGTAGCTATGGTTCGAATACGACCAAGCCCCCAAGTGACTTATTGTCGTGGCTTTTGAGCCAGCCAAGAGGTGTAGCTATGGTTCGAATACGACCAAGCCCCCAATTGACTTACTGTCGTGGCTTTTGATCCAGCCAAGAGGTGTAGCTATGGTTCGAATACGACCAAGCCCCCAAGTGACTTACTGTCGTGGCTTTTGAGCCAGCCAAGAGGTGTAGCTATGGTTCGAATACGACCAAGCCCCCAAGTGACTTATATTGAATAGATAGCTGTAAGCTGAATCAAAGGTAAACCGGATGTCGCTTCACAAACAGAATCCTCTGTGTAACCACTCATGATATGAGAAAAACAACAGATACCCCGCTTTAGCTGGGGCTCCGGTTTATTGCATTGATCATAATATATACATCGTCAAAATATGTACATGATAGGAGCCTATGGCTCAGGTGTAGTACGGCCGTAGATGAGCTATGTTCCACGGCCGGATCGTCTCCTCCTCTGAGTTGCGTGAGTCTTTATGCTCTCGAACATCAATGAGGTAATATGATCCGTTGTTCGGATTCTTGCTGACCACAAAGGGCCCTTCCCAAGGCGGGGATAACTTGTGCATATCGGTCTGATCTTGGATAAGCCGGAGCACTAGATCGCCTTCTTGAAAAGTTCTGGTTTTAATCCGGCGACTGTGATAACGCCGCAGGTCTTGCTGATAAATCGCCGAGCGAGCCGCCGCTACGTCCCGTTTCTCATCCAACATGTCCAACGCATCCTGGCGTGCTCTTTCATTATCTGCTTCAACATAAGTTGCCACTCAAGGTGAGTCATGACGAATATCACTTGGAAGGACATCTTCCGCTCCATAAACCATGAAGAAGGGTGTATAACCCATGGATCTATTGGGGGTGGTGTTAATGCTCCATAAAACGGAAGGCAGCTCCTCAACCCAACAACCCGGTGTCCTCTGCAAAGGAACCATAAGCCGGGGCTTGATCCCCTTCAAGATTTCCTGATCAACTCTCTCCGCTTGACCATTAGATTGGGGGTGGGCCACTGAAGAGATATCAAGACGGATGTGCTCTCTTTGACAGAACTCCTCCATAGCACCTTTGGAAAGATTCGTGCCATTGTCTGTTATAATGCTGTGTGGATAACAAAAACGGAATATCACCTTCTTCATAAATTGAACCGCTGTGGCTGCATCACATTTGCTAACTGGCTCTGCCTCCACCCACTTGGTAAATTTGTCAACCGCCACCAAGAGGTGGGTCTTCTTATCCTTAGATCTGTTAAAGGGTCCAACCATATCAAGCCCCCAGATTGCAAACGGCCAGGTAATTGGAATCATCCACAGCTCCTGAGCCAGAACATGAGCCCGACGTGCAAACTTCTGACAGCCATCGCACCTTTTGACCAAGTCCTCTGCATCAGCATGAGCCGTCAGCCAATAGAAACCATGACGAAAAGCCTTAGCCACCAAGGACTTTGAACCGGCATGATGACCACAATCACCTTCGTGAATCTCGTGTAAAATTTGACGACCTTCTTCAGGAGAAACACAACATTGAAAAGCCCCTGAGATACTGCAATGATGTAGCTCGCCGTTGACAATAGTCATGGACTTGGAACGCGGGATTATCTGCCTGGTCAGAACTTCATCCTCTGGCAATTCACCCCAGTTCATATACGCCAAATATGGGATCGTCCAATCCGGGGTGACATGAAGCGCCGCCACCAACTGAGCCTCCGGATCAGGAATAGCTAAGTCTTCCTCCGTGGGTAGCTTGACCGACGGGTTATGCAAAACATCAAGGAAAACATTGGGCGACACCGGTTTACGCTGGGAGCCCAACCGGCTTAAGGCGTCGGCCGCTTCATTCTTTCGCCGGTCTACATGATCAACCTGGTAACCCTTGAAATGACCTGCAACAATATCCACCTCTCGACGATACGCTGCCATGAGGGGGTCCTTGGAATCCCAAGTACTAGAAACTTGTTGAGCCACTAGGTCCGAGTCACCAAAACATGTAACCCGGCTCAGATTCATCTCCTTAGCCATCCGAAGACCATGGAGCAGGGCCTCGTACTCAGCTGCATTATTAGTACAAGGAAACATCAAGCGGAGAACATAACAAAATTTGTCACCTCGAGGGGAAGTAAGAACCACTCCAGCCCCCGAGCCCTCCAATTGCCTGGGTCCGTCGAAATGAATTGTCCAGTATGTGTTATCCGGTCTATCCTCCGGCACCTGCAACTCTGTCCAGTCATTGATGAAGTCCACGAGTGCTTGAGACTTGACGACCATGCAAGGCATATATTTTACTCCGTGAGGCCCAAGCTCAATAGCCCACTTAGCGACCCAGCCAGTCGCTTCTTTGTTCTGGATGATATCTCCCAAAGGAGCAGAACTGACCACAGTAATGGGATGGCCCTGAAAGTATTGCTTGAGCTTCCAGCTCGCCATAAAAACCCCATATACAAGCTTCTGCCAATGTGGATATCTCTGTTTTGACTCAATGAGCACCTCATTGATATAATAAACCGGTCGTTGAACCGGATACTCCTTTCCTGCCTCCTTGCGCTCCACCACAATAGCCATGCTGACAGCTCGAGCATTAGCAGCCACATATAACAGCAATGGTTCCTTGTCCATGGGAGCAGCCATAACAGGTGGTTCGGCAAGCTGCCGCTTCAAAGCCTCAAACGCTTCATTAGCCGCATCACTCCAGACAAAGTTGTCCGTTTTCTTCAGCATTTGATATAAAGGGATGGCCTTCTCCCCGAGACGACTTATAAACTGGCTCAATGCTGCAATCCGGCCTACAAGTCGCTGAACATCGTTGATGCACTTCGGTTTAGTCAGTGAAGTGATAGCCTTGATCTTCTCCGGATTAGCTTCAATGCCCCTGTTAGATACCAGAAAACCCAAAAGCTTGCCTGCTGGCACACCAAAAACACACTTGGACGGTTTGAGCATCATCTTATAAACCCGGAGGTTATCAAAGGTCTCCTTTAAATCATCTATTAATGTTTCTTCCTTCCTGGACTTCACCACAATATCATCCACATAAGCATGGACGTTGCGCCCAATCTGGTTATGAAGACAATTCTGAACACAACGCTGATAAGTTGCCTGGGCACTCTTGAGCCCAAAGGGCATAGACACATAGCAGAAGGCTCCAAAGGGAGTTATAAAAGTTGTCTTCTCTTGGTCCTTAACTGCCATCTTAATCTGATGATAACCTGAATAAGCATCCAGAAAACTCAAACGCTCACAACCCGCCGTAGCATCAATGATTTGATCGATACGGGGGAGGGCAAAAGGATCCGTCGGACATGCTTTGTTCAGATCCGTGTAATCTACACACATACGCCAGGTGCCATTTTTCTTAAGCACCAGCACCGGATTAGCCAACCACTCCGGATGAAAAACTTCAACAATGAACCCTGCCGCCAAGAGCCGGGCTACCTCCTCACCAATAGCCTTGCGCCTCTCTTCATTGAACCGGCGAAGGAATTGTCGGACCGGTTTAAACTTGGGATCAATATTAAGGGTGTGCTCAGCGAGTTCCCTCGGTACACCTGGCATGTCAGAAGGCTTCCATGCAGAGATATCCCGATTCTCACGGACGAACTCGATGAGCGCGCTTTCCTATTTCGGATCCAGATTTGCACTGATGATGAACTGTTTAGATGAATCGCCGGGCACAAAATCAACCATCTTAGTCTGATCAGCTGATTTAAACTTCAAGGCCGGATCATGCTCCGTGGTTGGTTTCTTCAAGGAAGTCATGTCCGCCGGATCAACGTTGTCCTTATAGAACTTCAACTCCTCTGCTACACAAACCGACTCAGCATAGGCCGCATCACCTTCCTCACACTCCAAAGTGATCTTGCGGCTTCCATGTATTGTGATAGTCCCTTTATGACCCGGCATCTTGAGCTGCAGATAAACATAACAGGGTCGTGCCATGAACTTAGCATAAGCCGGCCGCCCAAACAGGGCATGATACGGGCTTTGGATTTTCACCACTTCGAAGTCAATGTCTCTGATCTTGAGTCATAGTCATCTCCAAAAGCGACCTCCAGAGCTATTTTACCAACCGGATAGGCTGATTTGCCGGGCACCACACCATGAAAAACAGTGTTCGATGGTTTAAGATTCTTATCTGTCAATGCCATACGACGGAAGGTGTCATAATATAAGATGTTGATACTGCTGCCTCCATCCATGAGCACCTTAGTGAACTTATAACCTCCAACTTGAGGCGCCACCACCAACGCCAAATGAGCCGGATTGTCAACCCGGGGTGGGTGATCCTCTCGGCTCCAGATGATAGGCTGCTCAGACCACCGTAAATAATGAGGCACTGTCGGTTCAACCGAGTTCACCGCTCGTTTATGAAGCTTCTGATCGCGTTTGCATAAGCTGGTGGTGAAAACGTGGTACTGTCCACCATTCAACTGCTTTGGGTGACTTTGGTAACCTGACTGTTGCTGCTGCGGTCCTTGTTGGCTATAACCACCCTGGTTGCTTTGATTGACTTGATTGCCATGTCCGCCCTGATTGCCTTGGAATCCTGAACCGGGGTTGCCTCCTCCATAACCCGGCCCATAGGACCCGGGTCCTGAACCGCCGGATGGTCCATGATCATTCCGGAAGAGGTCTGAATTTTTGAATTCTCGCATGATATAACAATCTTTCCAGAGGTGTGTGGTCGGTTTATCCGGCGTTCCAGGATGCTTCGGGCAGGGCTGGTTCAACAGGTAATTCAGGCGCTCCGGATTAGGATTGGGCTCTGCCCTTCTCGGGGGCGGCTTTCCTTTACGACGCTGACCATTACCCTGTGTATTGGTGTTAGCCACAAAATCTGAATTATGATCTGCTTGGCGCTTACCATTATTATTGTGGCCCGTCGGGTTATGCTGCTGCCCCTTGGTGTTGCCGCTCTTCTTTCCCTTCCCCGGCTTGTCATCGTCAGACTCGGGGTCCTTGGTACTATCAGAATCAGCATACTTAACCAGAGCAGCCATAAGTGTTCCTATATCATTGCAGTGACACTTGAGCCGTCCCAACTTCAACTTTAAAGGCTGAAAACGACAATTCCCCTCCAATGTTATAATCGCCGAGTCGGCTTTGATGCGATCCGAAGAGTGTAAGATCTCTGAAACCCGATGCACCCAATGGGTCGTTGACTCGCCTTCTCCCTGGACGCAGGCGGCTAAGTCCACAATTGACATAGGTTGCTTGCACGTGTCTTTGAAGTTTGCTATAAACCGGGCTTTCATCTCAGCCCATGTCTCGATGGAATTAACTGGTAAGCCTTTCAACCACGTGCGAGCTGTTCCATCCAACATCATAGCAAAATATTTCGCGCAGGCCGCTTCATCCACATCTAACATCTCCATAGCTATCTCATAACTCTCGATCCATGACTCGGGAGACAAATCAGCGGTGTAATTAGGCACCTTACGAGGGCCCTTGAAATCCTTGGGCAGCCATACATTGCGCAAAGCCGGGACGAGGCAGGGCACCCCCCAAGAGCTGAAAGTAAGGCCTTGCTCTACGGAAACCACCGGACGAGCCGGAGTGAGCTGACGGTCCCGCGCAGCTAACTCGGCTTCACGACGTGCTCCGTTGTTCACCACATCCTCAGCATGTGCCCCCCACGCGCCGGATTAGGCCCTCGAGGAGCGTCTCGGTTCCGCGCACTGCTTTACACAGCCGGTTCATCAATGTGCCTGCTATAACTCCGGCTCGGGCATGGGGTTGAATGAATTCTGTCTCGGCTGTATGAATAAGCCTGCTGCTGCATCATAGTCGTCTGAAGAAGATCCCTAGCACGTCGCGTCTCAACCGCCGCTGGGGATTCACCCTCCATTGGGATAGCAGCTAATCGTGATGCGGCCGCGATCATATTATCCAAAGGGGTGGAGAAGTGACTCGGCGGTGCCGGTACAATCTGCAGCGGGTTATGGGTCCTTCGAGGGGGATCCGTCATCCGTGGCTGATCCGGTGCCCCGGTCCTCGGCACCTCAATCCGGTTCACCGCTGCCGGATTACTGGTTCCTGCTCCTGGCGTTCCAAAGAGATTCATTGCCTCATAAACCGGTGGTAGTCATGACTGATGCCTTCTCCTTAACACGTCGTTTGAAGTGTTCTGATCCAACAGGAGTCGATAATTTTCCACCTGAATTCGCTGTGCTTGTGCCTCTAAAGCGACCCGCTCCTGAGCCATCCTGGTTTCTTCAGCCGCTAAGTCCTCCTTAGCTTGAGTTATCTGATCCTGCAGTTTCGCCACCTCCGCATTATGCTGATCTTGCGTCTTGGCGGTAACTTGTGTGGTCAGTAAGGCCGTCCAGGCGTCCAATAAATCGGACAAGATTTGGGCCGGCCGGGGCGCGGGGCCTCTCGCCCCAGCTGCCGATCCGGAAATTATTGCTGCCGCGGTTGAAGATTGCAACATGGGCTGAGTTCCAGCCATGAAGATCGCAACCCGGTTTGTCAGTTCAAAGGGGTCCGGAATACTGTCGCCATCGGAATAGCCCCCAAACTGGCCTTCTTGCAGTTGGTACAGTGACTAGGTCTCCCCGGTGGACGACTCGTCATCTGAGTGGACGGCGCTCTCGCCATCGGACACCGGTTCAAGTTCCGCACCATTGATGAAGCCTACGAACGCCCGCTTCACGGCGGGCTGAACCCGGGCAGGGCTTGCATGCTGAGCCGTCTCGATGAGGTCGGTGCAGATGTCCGGCTCAAGGCCCGGTTAGCCGATCTTGCCGATGAAGACGTGAATTCCTCCAAAGGGGACCCGGTACCCGTACTCGATTGAGCCGGCCTCGGGGCCCCAACCTGCGTCGTCGATGTAGAGCTTGCCGCGACGACTCTTGGTCATCCGACCCACGGCGTATCCCTTGAGCCCTTCGAAATTGCCCTTCAAGAACTCGAAACCATCGAGCGATAGCCCCACGGTGGGCGCCAACTGTCGTGGAATTGTCACGGCAGATGTCCTAGTGAAAGGACTTAGTCGTGGAGCCATCGCAACAGGTTAGCTTAAAGGGGTTAAGCCGGACAAGGGACACGAGAGTTTTATACTAGTTCGGCCCCTTACGATGAAGGTAAAAGCCTACGTCTAGTTGTGATGGAATTGCTGGGGTCTCGTTGATCAGGGAGCAAATATGCTTCGCCTGAGTCTCGAGTTGTTACCTGTCTCCCTTGAACCGCCGCCGGGTCGTGCCTTTATATACACAGGTCGACGCCCGCCGGCTTACAGAGTCCTGACGCCGGTTTATACACATACCGGCCCGGTCTCTACTTTGTCATACCTTATAATACAAGTCATGAATTACATGGAGGTTTATAACTACATGCCTTAATCTACCTTTCAGCCTTGGGCCTTCAAGTCTCTGTAATAATCCGCTTTATCCTTGTCTTCATGGGCTTTAAGCATAAACAATCCATTATGGGGATAACCCGGCTATCTCGGCCGGTTTACACCTAGTAGTAATATCCCCAACAGCGACATAATATTTTTCACACCCGTGGCACCATCAAGGACAATGTTTGCAGAATTATTGTTGACAATGGCAGCTGCAACAACACTGCAAGTTCAGATTTGATAGAGAAATTGAGACTGAAACAAAGAAGGCACCCAAGTCCATATAAGATGCAATGGCTCAGTGATTGTAGTACACTTCGAGTAAGCAACATAGTCACCGTTCAGTTTTCCATTGGGAAGTACCGAGATCAAGTGGAATGTGATGTGGTGCCAATGCAAGCATGCCAATTGTTGTTGGGAAGACCTTGGTTGTATGATCATGATGTGCAAACCGGCGGCCGTGCTAATCGTCTCTCGCTCCAATACGAGGGAGAGCGCATATCTTTTCTCCCTTTGATACCCGAAGAAATATAGATGGATGATCTGAAAAAGAAAGAGAGAGTGAGCGAGAAACACTTGAGTGGCATCCACCAACATAGTGAGCAAGAGAATCCAAAGCCAAATAAAACCCCACAGCTTAAATTGACCAAGACATGGGAAAAATAGGGGTTAGTTATGATGGCTGGGAAAAGGGACATGAGAGAGTTGAGAGAACCCAATTCGGTGTTCTTTGTACTTTTGTACAAGAACAACTTTTTTTCTACTAACGACTTATCCTCTACCACTCCTAGTGTTGTTGTTGAAATTTTACAGGGGTATGAAGATGTGTTCCCCGAGGAAATACCACCAGGGCTGCCACCACATTGAGGCATTGAACACCAAACTGATTTGGTCCCAGGAGCACCATTGTCGAACCGACCACCATACCGCACAAACTCAGAGGAAACCAAGGAGATTTAGCGACAAGTTTAAAGCCTACTAAACAAAGGTTATGTAAGGGAAAGTCTTTCTCCTTGTGTTGTACCCGTTCTTTTAGTACCAAAAAAAGATGGATCTTCTAAAATGTGTTGTGATTGTAGGCCTATTAGCAACATCACCGTGAGGTATAGGCACCCCATACCTAGGCTTGATGATTTGCTTGATGAGCTTAGTGGCGCCATCATCTTTTCTAAAATTGACTTGCGAAGTGGCTACCACCAAATTAGAATGAGAGAGGGTGATGAATGGAAAACTGCTTTCAAAACAAAATCTGGTTTGTATGAGTGGTTAATTATGCCATTTGGATTGACAAATTCACCCAGTACCTTCATGAGATTAATGAATCATGTGCTTAGAATGTCCATTGTAAAGTTTGTGGTTGTTTACTTGGATGATATCCTGATTTATAGCAAAACTTTGGACGAACATGTTGAACACATCCGGTGTGTGCTTGTTGTCCTAAGATAGGAGAGATTGTATGCTAACAAGGAAAAGTGCACATTTTGCACAGACAAAGTTGTGTTTCTTGGATTTGTTGTTTCAGGTAAAGGTGTGGAGGTAGATGAGGAGAAGGTCAAATCCATCCGTGAGTGGATGCCTCCACAAAATGTAAGCCAAGTACGAAGCTTTCTTGGCCTTGCTGGTTTCTACCGACGGTTTGTGAAGGACTTCAGCACCATTGCTGCCCCAATGAATGAGCTAACCAAGAAAGATGTTCCCTTCAAGTGGGCAAACGCACAAGAGAAGGCCTTCCAAGAGCTGAAAGAAAATTTGACATCTGCACCATTGCTTGCACTACCCAACTTTGGTAAGACTTTTGAAATTGAATGTGATGCAAGTGCTGTTGGTATTGGAGGCGTACTAATGGAAGAAGGTAGGCCTATTGCATATTTTAGTGAGAAGCTAAGTGGTCCAACTCTGAATTACTCAGTTTATGACAAAGGATTATATGCACTTGTGAGATCTTTGGAAACATGGCAAAATTATTTGTGGCCTAAAGAATTTGTGATACATTCCGACCATGAATCTTTAAAGCACCTTAGGGTCAACAAAAACTGAACCATAGACATGCAAAATGGAGTGAATTCATAGAATCTTTTCCCTATATTGTCAAGTACAAGAAAGGAAAAGATAATGTTGTTGTCGATGCTTTGTCTAGACGCCATATTTTACTCTCACAACTTGATACTAAAATTCTTGGGCTGCAAAGCATCAAAGAATTGTATGCCAATTACCCATATTTTGCTGCACCACACTCAAAGTGTAGTGAGAGGAAAGGTTGGGAAAAGTTTCACTTGCATGATGGATTCTTGTTTCGAGCTAACAAATTGTGCATACCAGATTGCTCTGTTTGCTTGGTGCTTTTGCACGAGGCTCATGCTGGTGATCTCATGGTACATTTTGGAGCAAAGAAAACTGAGAGTGTGTTGATTGACCATTTCTTTTGGCCAAGGATGAGGCATGATGTTGAGCGCTACATGCTATGTTGTGAGCTCTGCCGCAAAGCTAAGTCATGTTTAAACCCTCATGGACTTTATATGCCTTTATCAATTCCTAGTACACCTTGGGAAGATATTTCTATGGATTTTGTTCTTGGATTACCACGCACCAAGAGGGGGAGTGATTCAGTTTTTGTGGTGGTTGATAGGTTTGGCAAGATGACTCATTTTATCCTGTGTCATAAGAGCGATGATGCTTCACACATTGCAGATTTATTTTTCAGGGAAGTCGTGCAGCTACATGGAGTACCACGCACTATTGTTTCAGATCGTGACACCAAGTTCCTGAGCTATTTTTGGAAAACGTTGTGGGCAAAGCTAGGAACAAAGCTTCTCTTTTTCACTACATGCCACCCACAAACGGATGGACAAACTGAAGTTGTCAACCGCACACTATCCATGATGATGAGAGCAGTTTTTAAGAAAAAATTTGAAGATGTGGGAAGAGTGTCTCCCCCACGTGGAGTTTGCATGCAACAGGGCGGTACATTCGACCACTAAACTTTGTCCTTTTGAAATTGTTTATGGTTTCAAACCTGCTGCTCCCATAGATCTTTTGCCTTTACCATTGCAGGAGCAAACTAATCTTGATGCAAGTAAGCATGCTGACTTCGTGAAGAAAATTCAGGAGAAGACTAAGGAAAATATTGAGGAGATGACTGACCAATATGCAAAACGAGCAAACAAGGGAAGAAAGAAGGTGTTGTTTGAAGAAGGTGATCTTGTGTGTGTACACCTACGGAAGGATCGTTTTCTGGATCAACGCAAATGCAAGTTGCAGCCACGTGGAGATGGTCCATTCAAAGTGCTTGCGAAGATCAATGACAATGCCTACAAGATTGACCTTCCGATGGATTATAGTGTTAGTCCAACCTTCAATGTGTCCGACATCTCTCCATACTTTGAACCATAAGAGTCGAGGATGACTCCTTTTAAAGAAGGGGAGGATGATGAGGGCACCACAACCATCGACAAGTCTCCAACAATTATAGGTCCAATCACAAGAAGTCGCGCCAAACTAATAAGTGACCAGGTGAACGCTAACTTAAGTTTAACTTATAACCTTGATGACACAACTATGCTTTCATCCTCATTGTTGTTGGTTGAACTTAGGTATCACATGGAAGAAATCCAACAACCTATGAGCTCTTGAAGCAACCGGTCTGGAGGAACAAGTTTGGAGAAAACAAGTTTCAAGTGAAGCTGATGCTGTCAGCTTTTACCTATGATGTTTCGTTGTACTGCACACATGTGGTGGAGAGACGGGGCCATAGGGGTACATCTCCAGAAGCTACATCAAATTATCTTTCCAATGCAAAAAACCTCACATCATTTGGAGTTGTGAGTCAAAAGCTATAGCCATTCTCATGGAAGGTGTCCAGACTGTCAAGGCGTCGTGAATTTCCCGAGGAGGTCTCCAACAACTCCCAAAGTTGATTGCTTATTCACCCAAGGAAGCCATGCAAACCTGCTTACCTTTGAACCATTTTCACACCTAGCTAGGGGGGTTGTCCCTGCTATAAAACCCCATCTCCCCATCCTCTAGAAAACCTTTTGTCAAACCATTTAGCTACAAGTTTATGCAGCAAGACTGCTCAAGAGATCCTTGCTACCTTTGCTCTTGTGAGTTCATCCGGATTAACGAGAAGGAGCCTTCGGTTCCCCCTAATTCGTGCTCTACGGTTCCGGCCGTTTTGTGTGGGTTAGTCCCGGTTTGTGGTTCTGCGATTGTTCGGACAACGGTTGGAGTTCTTGTAGCTTCGGTCAGTCATCCCCAACGTACGGGTTGCATCCAACCTTGGCAGGCATAAAGCTATTTATCCTAGTTGCTTGCAGCTAGTTATCCCTCCTGATTCGATCCTATGACGTGAAGATCGGGCCACCCTCGGGCGTGAACTCATTCATCGGGTTCCCACCTATCACCGGCTATGAAATCAAGAGTTTTTATGGGTTGCAAAGCGTTGGTGCCACAATACAAGTTGGCCCGCCATCAACTCAAGCCCTGGCTGCAGCACAAAGTCTCCTGTTAGCCCAGGTAAGGAAGTCACGATGCGGTAGGTCGCCCGTACCACCGATTCCTATTAGAAATCGCCTACGGGCGAGTGAATCGGGCCAGCCCATTAGTGCAGTTGTTTGTGCGTAGTTGTGGGTTCGCTTGGCGGGAAGGCTTTGGCATGCCATAAGGAAGGCCTTACACGAGAATGATTTCCAAAGTCTACATGGAACACACTCTCCTATCCAGATACTTGTTTGAGTTTGAAGTTCGCAAGACCAAGCCTCAACCACGGCAACAAGCTTCCAATACTCAAGTCCATCATCCTCGATGGATTCCTTTTGCCCAGGGATAGCCAAGATCCGTGTTGATGGCGATGTGTCTAGGTCATCAAAGCAGGGGCTCCATTTGTGAGGTGTGTAGAAACTCGGTGGGTGAATACCTTGGATTCTAGACGATGGTGTTCCCATGGATTGTTGATTTAGTCGTCCTTGAAGCCATGGCTTGTCAAGAGGCGCTGTCACTTGCATCTAATCTTTCTCTAGACCAAGTTCAGATAGCCTTTGATTGCAAAGAAGTAGTTAATGACATTTCGTCTAGCAATGGAGGGCTTCATGGCGATATCGTTCGGGAAATTATAAGAGCTTTGGCGTCTTTCCATAAGTGCTCCATCATCTTTGACGGGCGAGCCTCAAATCTTGAGCACATGGCCTCACTAAACATGCTCTTAGTCTTACTGTTGGAAGCCATCTTTGGCTCCAACAACCCCCAGTTTCAGTTTTATCCCAATGAATATTATTAATGAGTAATAAAATGGAATGTGTTTAGCCTTCAAAATTAGTATATTCGCTCGCTCTGCTCCGTTTTTTCTTTGTTATTTTTTGTTTTTCCTTTGATTTTCCATCAAATTTCTTCAATCCTTTTTTCCTCTGTTATACTTTTTTTTGGTTTTCTTTGGCCTTTCGTTTCTTTGTTATACTTTTGGTTTTCTTTTGTTTCCTTCTTGGTTTCTTCCTATTGTTCTATTTCTTTTGCCTTTCTTTTGTTTGTTTTGCGGTTTTGATCTTTTTTTTAAATACATGACTACTTTTTGCCAGTACACAATATACATTTTTAGTGCACACGCGAAACATTTTTTGATACACTTTGGGTATTTTTCAAATATATTACGTCCTTAAAAACCATGTTTTCAACACCTTTTTTTTAATACACGGTAACGTTTTCAAAATACACGTGTACATTTACTTAATGAAAATATTTTTTTTGCATTGTTTAAACATTTTTAAAATGTTGACAGACATTTTCTGGATAGTTATATGCTCCGTCTTTCTTTAAAATGGCATATACATGGAAATTAACATTTTTTAACCAATGGGAACTTTGTTTACATTCTTTAATTTTTACAAAATGTCACAGACATTTTTTCAAATCGCTGGAAGTTTTCTTTAAAATGTCACATAGATTTTTAATGGTATGAAACATTTTTTTACGTCACACAAACATTTTCTGTAGATTGTATACACTTATATTTGAAAATGTAATAAACATATATTTTAAACTCCTGATTTTTTTTTTAAACCACAACATTTTTTTGAATGTATGAAATATTTTATTGAATTAAGTGAACATTGTTTTACATTGTATAAACATTTTTAAATCATATGCACGTTTTTTAAATGTGTGATATATTTTAGATATCACAAATATTTTTTGTAGACATGATTAATATTTTACCCGTTTAGCATTTTTCAAATGCATGATTAACAATTTTCCAAATTTATGTAAAGTGTTTTTATAACGTATATCAATATATACAACTGTTAAAAAATAAAAAATAAAACAAAAACAAAAATATGAAGATAAAATGGAAGAAAAAAGAGAACATGTGTAACGTCATCGTGATCCGACTATGTGGTTATTGGGCTTGTCTAGTAACGGCTCCTGCAGGCGACCCTCTGGTAGGAATACCAACGGTGGCACATGCAGCGAGGGGGGGGGGGGGGGGGGAATGTATCATGTGCACCCACATTTGTGGTGCTATTGGTGCATGGGATACCGTAGAACAATTTGAAAAAATGAATAAAAAATCTAGCATATTGATACAATATCAATGTATGTTGTCACAAAATTTCGTGTTAAAATTTGAAACAATTGGTGAGATACAAAAATAACAAATTTGACATCACTGTAATAATGGGCCAAATCTAAAGCCCAACTTAAGCTATATACTATTCAGTATTGAATTTTTCTTTTTTGTTTTTCGAGCTATGTTTCGAATTTTGACTTGAAATTTTGTGACAACCTAAACTGATGTTATGTGAATATGCTAAACTGTTTCGAGATTTTTTGAATATTTTAAAATGTGCAACGTGAGTTCGATGCAGCGGTAGCACCACAAGCACCGGTACGCTAGATATTTTCCCGGGTGGGTGGGGGGGGGGGGGGGGGGGGTTGTCCGTATCTCGCTTATAGCTAAACAGAGTTCCTGCTAAACAATGGAGTTCCCTTGGGCCGGTGCACAAAACCGCATACAGTGTATTCCCTTAGCACTGAATTTGTATGTCGCAATAGTTGCACAAACATTTCTAATAAACTAACATAGTTTGTTTATTGTATTGTTTAATTCATTTTTAGTTTCTCCTAGCTTCTTTGCTTTACATACAATAGTAAGTTCTAATCATGTGTGTGTTTTCTTGAACATAAATAGTAAAAAAATATTTACATAGATTTAATTATTTTTCACAAAGCATTAACATGCTTTGTGGAGTTCCAAATCTTGTTCTCATGGTTTTACATAAATTTTTAAACAATTGAAAATAAGTTCATGAAAATCAAAACATTTATTCATATTTTTGACATAATATTCGTACCCATAAAAATCATGATATTTGAAAATAATTACCCTAAAAAATATGTTAATGATGTTTAGAAAAATTCATGCAATGTTTAAAAATCATGTAATTTTGAAAATCTGTTCATGACATAAAATATAATGTCCATTATATTTAAACAAATGTTCAATGCGCACTTGACAAATGTTCAAACCTGTATTCAGATAAATTTTCAACGCGTATTGGTAAAAAGTTCAACGTGTACGTAAAATGTTTTCAGCCGTTTATACAAGAAATGTTCAACGTGTATTCAGAAAAGTCGACAAGTATTTGTAAATAGAAAATAAGAAATAGTTTATGATAGAATTTAAAAATGAAACAAGTAGGGAAAAACCGCAAAAATACAAATAGATCGGAATATTCCCAAACCAAGCGGAAAGTTCGTATACATAAGCTTTCAAGAACCAACGATATTTGGTTAGACCTTTTAGAGGAAAGGTTGTAGGCGAGTCATGCTTTTTTGAACTTTCGCCACCCCCCCCCCCCCCCCCCTCCCTTCGTTTTTACATTTTTTGTTTTAAAGAATGTAATAATGTACACAAATTTTTAACAAGTTCCAGATTTGAATAAAAGTTTTAGGGTTCAAAAAATGGTCTTGGATATGAAAAAGTATTCAAGAATTTGAGAACACTTTGTCAGATTTCAGAAAAGATACAAAATTTAAAATATTTACTGATTTCTAAAAATTCTTGGATTTAATGTAAAAAATAGAAAACTGTACGCTTCAAGGAAAAAGACATGAAGAAAAATGAAAGACCAAAAAATCTTAAAGGAAACAAACAAATAAACCATTTCAATGAAGGTTCTAGAATTTGAGCCTTCCCAAAATCGGTGAGAAGCGTACACTAAAAAGTGAAAAATGGGCCGGCCCATGTAGCAACGCAGCCCATGGGGTGCGCAATTGCGTGGTATTCTGCGTCTTAGGCGCGGAATAGGGAAGCTTTTTAATGGACCAGCCCAGCAAATGCATGACAGCGGCGTCAAAACGAGCCAACCCCTATTCGGCACTTTTTTTTAAGGTAAATGTCGCCGCTTTATTTTCTTAAACGAAGTTCGGAATCTCGTCCGCAATCACATCCAGAATGCATTCTGGTGGCGATCCAAACCAAACCTTACATAGTTCTTCTCCTACCCCTAACTTCGCTAATTTATACGCGGCAACATTTGCGCAACGTCTAACCCACGAGACTCTGAAATCAACAAAACTACGTAGCATGGTCTTGATCTCCTCTAGCCAAGGCCCTGAAGCAGACATGTTCTTCTCTGGGTTGTTGATAGTTTGTACGAGAGCCTGGCTGTCCAGCTCGACGTGTACCCTCTGAACATTAATTTCTGTCGCAACCAACAGAGCACGCTTGCATGCCATAACTGCTACTACCGGGTCAGCAGCCGTGGGGAAAAAGTGACATGCACTAGGGAGGAAGCCCCCGTTGTTATCCCGGAGCACAACACCGCCTCCTCCCTTTCCACCATGCCGTGATGTTGCACCATCAGCGTTTGCTTTGACCCACCCGTCATCTAGCGCATGCCATCTCTAAATAATAGCAGGTTTGGTCTGACTGTCTGGCTTCACATAGAGTTCCCTCCATTCCTTCACAAACAAACAGACTCGTTCTATGATTTCATGTGGAGCATCAATACGTTTCCCATTCTTTGTGTCGTTGCGGGCCAACCAAAGGCCATATAATGCGTGGATCATTATCTCCTTCTCGTCGTCATTAGCAGCGGCAAACCAACCAAGCAGCCAGTTGGCTAGCTCGCTCTGGGAGCCGGTGAAGATCGGTGGAGCAGCCACCATGACTCCCTTTTCCGAGCGCAGCTGATCCCATAAGTGGACTGAATGTTGACACGACCAAAACCAGTGCATGATCGTCTCCTCACATCCACAAACGACGCAGAATACACCAGGTTTGATTTGCCTTCGATGGAGCTCTGACCCTACAGCCAAGCCATTGCGGATGACTCTCCACATATGTATCTTGGCCTTGGTTGGCGCACTTGTATCCCACAGCCCCAAAAATCCCTTGTGCTTATTGACCGAACTGGACGACTCCGGCCGTCCGGATCGCAGTCTGTTCACAGCCATCCTGAGGTGGTACGCCGAGCGCACAGTGAACACACCATTTTTAGTATAATTCCATGCTAAAAAGTCCTCCGTGCCTGGGCCTCCAATCGCAATTTGTTTGATATCTGCTACATCTTCGGGAGAGAACATCTCGTCCAGTCGGTTCTGGTTCCATGCAGTACCATTTGGTGATAATAGGTCCGCCACCCTCGTCACTCCCTGTATGTACATCGCACCCAAAGGCTGCATGCTGCCGCTCCTAGGTATCCAGTTGGCGTGGTGAATATTAATCTTGGAGCCGTCCCCTACTCTCCAAATCAGACCCTCACACAACAAGTCTCGGCCATGGAGTATACTCCGAAAGGTGAATGAGCCCCCTGAGGGACATGTTGCAGATATGATTGAGTTCTCAGGGAAATATCTTGCCTTGAGCACACGCGCACACAGAGATTGTGGAAACTGCAGTATTCTCCATGCTTGTTACGCTAGGAGGGCTTGATTAAAGGCCTCCAGGTCGCGAAAGCCAAGACCACCATCTCGTTTAGCAGCACACATCTTCTCCCATGAGATCCAATGCACCTTTTTATCACCATTGGTTGCACCCCACCAGAATTTCGACGAGATCGAAGACAGGTTCCGGCACATTTTCTTTGTGAGATTAAAACAACTCATGGTGTAAGTAGGTGTCGCTTGGAGTACAGATTTGACTAGTATTTCTCTCGCAGCCTTTGATAAACCCTGGCCCTTTGAGCCACAAACCTTTCCTTTCGAGCTCTCCGTGACATATTTAAAAGTGCCATCTTTAGACCTTCCAACCAGTGTTGGGAGGCCCAAGTATCGTTCACTCAGAGCTTCATTATCCACACCCAATATGCCTTTAAGTTGCACCTTTGCGTCCTCTTGACTCCCCTTGCCAAAAAATATGGACGACTTCTGCAAATTGATACGTTGCCCAGACGCCTCCTCATATTTACCAAGAATTTCTTTCAGCGCCATCATATTTTCATTAGTCCCCTCTAGGAAGACGATACTATCATCAGCAAAGAGGAGGTGTGTGACATGGGGGCCTGTGCTCCTAAATGACACTCCTTTAATGCGTTGTTCTTCCTGCGCCCTTCTCAGTAAAGCTGAGAACCCCTCCACACAAAACAGAAAAAGATACGATGATAGAGGGTCACCCTGCCGGAGGCCTCGGGAGGGAATAAAACCCCTAGATAGTCCACCATTAAGCTTCACCGAAAACTTTGCTGTTGTCACACATCGCATGATCATGGAGATCCATTCCGGGGCAAAGCCAGCACGCTCTAGCATTTGCTCCAGAAAAATCCACTCGACCCTATCATAAGCCTTCATCATGTCCAATTTAACCGCACACAAATGTTTCTTCCTCTTCCTGTTGCGAATAGCATGCACACACTCATATGCCACGAGAACATTGTCAGTAATCAACCTCCCCGGAACAAACACACTTTGTTCCTCAGAAATAAGAAAGGGAAGAAAACTCTTTAACATGTTCGCCAAAACCTTCGTTGCAATTTTATATAGCACATTACATAGACTTATCGGTCTAAATTGTGTTAGCAACTCCGGTGAGTTGATTTTTGGGATCATCACAATAACGGTATCATTAAAAGCATCTGGCGTCGCCACCCCATGCAAGAAATCCCTCACCACCCCACAAACGTCGCCTCCTACCAACGACCGGTGTCGCTGGTAGAATAGTGCCGGTAGACCATCCGGCCCTGGCGCCTTGGTTGGCCCCATCTGGAATAGTGCCTTTTCTATCTCCTCGTCCATGATCTCGACAGTTAGCTTCGCATTCATCTCAGTTGTCACCGAGGGCACAATGTTTTCCAGTAGCGCATCTGCACCAGTCGACCCCTCTAAAGCAAAAAGGTGCTTATAGAAGGTCGCTGCCATCTCGCGCATTTCCTCATCCACCGTACACTTTGTTCCATCTTGTCGCCGGAGAGCTCGTATTGTATTCTTCCTCTTTCTATGCGTCGCCCTATTTTGAAAATATTTAGTATTTTGATCCCGGCTTTGAGCCAATCCACACGCGACATTTGCCTGTACAGGAGCTCTTCCCTTGCAAATATTTCACGAAGCTGCTCCTCAATCTCCCGGGTCTCCAGTGAGGACCCCGTCTCCATCGCTCTTCTCTTGGCGTCCGCTAGCTGGTTCTTGAGCTTTGAAATCTGGCGCCTAATGGACCCAAAGACTTCTCGAGCCCACCTCTGCATGCTCCCTGCAACAAGTCCAAGCTTTTGCATGCATGCATGAATCCCTTGGCCTCCTGCATCCGCTGAAGCCCAGGCCTCTGCCACCATCTGATCGTACTGTGCATGCCTAGTCCACGCTTCCTCGAATCGAAATGGCCTGTCGCCCGGCTTTCGCTGGCGCGGAGCAGTCTCCAGCGTCCGGATCACAATCGCTTGGTGGTCGGACTCTTCCGTCATCACGTGTTCAACAGTTGTTTCCGGGAAAAGGTCAATGAACCCCGCATTGCATGTGGCTCTGTCCAAGCGAACCTGAACATTCTCCGCTCCCTCCCGCTTATTATCCCAAGTATAGGGGTAGCCGGAGAACCCAAGATCCACAAGACTGTAGTCGGCCAAGCAATCCCTGAAGTCCTCCATCTGAACAAAACTCCTTCTGTTACCACCTAGCTGATCGGATTGGAACAATGCTTCATTGTAGTCACCTGCACAAAGCCATGGTAAGTTATCCTGTGATCTCAAAAACCGAATCGCGTCCCATGACTTCTTGCGCAGTTCTGTATTTGGCTCTCCGTAGAAACCAGTGAATCTACAAGTTTTCCCTTCCCATACAATCTCTGCATCAACGAAATATTGGCACCAAGGCCTAATTGTGACTTGCACATTATCCCTCCACCAGAGAGCTAGTCCACCACTCCTTCCTACACAATCAACTGCCATCCCGCTCCGGAATCCCATACTCCACTTCAGTTTCTCCATAGCCCGTACTTTCTTTTTTGTTTCACACAAGAATACCACCGCTGGGTTGTAGGACCGTATTAGGTCTCGTAGTTCGCCCACTGTCGAGTCCAACCCCAGTCCTCGACAATTCCAGGCCAAGAAATTCATTGTGACCGGCGGCCCTGTCTCGCAGGGTCCGCCGATGAGTTGTTATGCTCAGAGATACGGTCAAACACTGTAGACGTCTTCTGCCTCGTGTCGTGAATGAACGTATCATTACCAACCTGCCTGTCAGGGTCTCCCTTTGCTACCCAGTGCTGCTTCGGCCGTCGGTTCCTCTCCCCTATCATGTCATGTCTTGGGCTCTTTGGAGAGTGCTGTTCATCACACCCCGGCCTTGGCTTTCTCACATAATAGCCCTTCTTGCATTCCCTCTCTCTATATTGGCTTGAGATACCACCACCACCACCATAATCGCTTGGCCCAAATTGTCTGTAGTTAGACCGTATCTCAGCTTGCTTGTTCAGTTGTCGCTGTCGCAACTCATACCTCATCTCCCTTTCCCTTTTCTGTTCCAACTCATCCCGCAGGTCCTTGCCCCTCGCTTCAGCCGGCCCGTGCCGCTGTTTGTTTGGGCTAGAAATTTCACCGTGACCCCCCCTTGCTACCCCCGCCAGTGCGAGGATCAACATGGGTGTTGAACTCCCTGTGAAGATTACGTTTTGTTGGTATATCACGGACTGTCCCCGTCCTTGTTCTGTTCATATCACTATCGCTAGACCTGACACTGCCAAAACTGTTAGCACTACTCGCTGCCGCCTTGTGGAGCCCTTCCTTTGTCGACGAAGAACTGCCCGACGAAGCCCGAAGCCATTCTCCCCATTGCTGGCCAGATTCTACTGGAGGGGTACAGCCATCTTCGCCATGCACAAGACGACCTCATTCAAAGCAGAAGTGTGGGATCTTCTCATAAGAGAAATCAAACCAAGTTTGTTCCAGGTCATCCTCAGACTTCTTAAGATAGAAACCTCTCACCAAGGGCTCAAAAACTGAAAGTTTAACTCTGAACCGAAGATTAGCACCCTTGGCAAATCCATCTTTCTGAACATCCACACGTACAGACTCACCCAACCAGTTCTCAAGTGCTTCACCAAATGCCTTTGAACGTTTATCCAGTGGTAAATCAGCCACCCTAACCCAAACTTCCACCGTATCAAAAGTCATCTCCGATGGACGCGTAGCACCATCGTAATCCTTCAGGACCAGAACATTGAAGTCAAATTGCCATGGGCCGTTGTTCAGTGCGTGCTTCCAGTCCCCTTCGCTGCCAAAATTCACAACAAACTTGTTATTCCCAATATTCTTGAACTGAGCTTCACGGTGAAGGCCCCAGGCCCTTGGCATCGCTTTCTCTAGCGCTCGGGAATTCAGAGCCCTTGGGGTGAAAGCTTTCCCGATCGCTGACCACTTCGCTGCTCTTGGCTGTTCCTGTCCAGATTCCTTGAAGACAAACCCCATTGCTTCCTTCTCAGTCAGCACCAGACCTCCCATGCGCGCCGTCAGACCCGCCGCCTCCGCCGACACCTTGCCGTCCGCTGGAGATTGCGAGTCAGTCCTATTCTGCCTACCCGGAGGCGTCCTCATCGCTGAAGCTGCCTCCGCTGCCTTCTGTGCTGACGCTGTCGAGGTCGCCGCCGTCGCCTTCGTCTGATCCATCGTTCTCGACGTCGCCACCTTCTCAGGGTTTGTCGCTGCACTCTTCTGCATCGTCCCGTTCCTCATCCTCTCCGCCATCGCTCTGGAGAGAGAGATGCTCGCCGATCTACACACTAGGGAACGCCGTCGCCCCTTCGCGTGTCACCGGAATCTCACCACCACCGAGCGAAAAACCCTAACCCTAGCTCTCGGTTCGATCGCGTAGCAATCGCCCCGATCGCCTCTCCGTGTTTTCCTCACGAGGTGGACCCGCACGTTTTCCCCGCCCTTAGTTGTTACGGTACCCCTATTCGGCACTTAACATGTCCTTTATTTCGTTAATCGTACGCGGCGCTCAGGTGCCTCCTGTTTTAGGTTAGCCCATAATACATTCCATTAACTTCGATTTTAGGAAGCTTTTAGAAGCTTCCCTAAAATCGGAAGCTATTATTAGATTAAAAAAATAGAAGTTTCGCTTCAGGTTTATTCTACGTTTTTGTACTAGGGTTTTTTGTAGTTTTTCTTTTTTGTCTTTTAGTACATTTTTTATCATTTCCATTTGTTTATTTTTCTGTATATTTTCGAACATTTTTAAAATCCGCAAACAATATTCTGAAATTCATGAACTTTTTCAAGCGTGTTCTTTTTTCAAATTCATGAACCTTTTTTCGAACCTGTGATTTTTTTTGAAATCATCATGAACCTTTCCCAAATTATTGAACTTTTTAAAAATTCATGAAGTGCGTTTGAATTTCTGAACTTATTTCAGATCTATATTTTCTCAATAGTCAACTGTCAACCATTGACTGGTCTATATTTCAAGAGTCAATTGTAACCCAAGGGACTGTTGGAGAAAGCACCAAGCGAGCGACCAATCAGGTAGTTGGCCCAACACACACGACGCAGACACGTGAGCGTCAGGTTGGAAAGGCACTGAACAACAGGCCTTGAAAAAGGAGGCATCAACATATTGTACATACGCGCGAACAAACAATTTTTATTGCAAGTTCCCTCTAGTTAGGGTTTTATCCTCCCGGATGCGATCGCGCCGCCGTCGAGTTTTTTCCCTCCCCTACCACGATCTCTACCCCGGCGCTCTCTGACGACGTTGGGGGCGGTCTCTGTGCCGCTGCCTTGCTTCAGGCTAGGCGAGGGAGCGGTGGAGTTGGGGTTTCCCCAAACAACCCGATCTGTAATCCCATTGGGTTAGGGTTTCTAATGGCTTCGGACGCGGCGTCGGCCTCCGCGGGTATCAGTGATGTTGAGCAGATGATGAAAGAGTTGGGATTGATGGAAGAAGACCTAGATGATGTGGTCTTTGATGAGCAGGAAGCACCTCCGGATGAACTTAGATGGATCATGCTCGCCAGGGTCAACACCACTAAGACGTACAGCCAGACATGGTTTTACAGGAACATGCGAGCGGCATGGGATATTGCACAGGAAGCAAAGTTCAAACCTCTGGAGGAGAACCTGTACACCGTTCAATTTTCTTGCTTGGAAGACTGGGAGAGGGTGATCAATGACGGACCATGGAACTTCAGAGGAGATGCGGTTATACTTGCGCATTATGATGGGATCTCAAAGCCTTCGACGGTCAAGCTGGAGACGATTGATATATGGATTCAAATCCATAACGTTCCTGATCTGTATGCCCATCTGATTACTCCTTTGGCTGCAAAGGTGGGAGAAGTTCTGTTTACGGAGCCCCAAGGGGATTTTGTTGGCAATTTCTACATGGTGTGGGTTTGGATCAATGTTTTTAAACCTTTGAAGAATGTCGTATCTATGATCAGAGATGGAAAGAGACAAATCTACAAGGTTAAATATGAGAAGCTGCCTGATTGGTGTGCCGTCTGTAGTATGCTCGGGCATCTGTACAAGGAACATGGAAACGGGATCCACCCGCCGTCTGCCTTGGTTTTTAAGGATTTGCGTGCAAGTTGAACCATGTGTACTGGACGAGGCCTTGGAGGAGGCCGAGGCCGTCGTGGAGGCTGAAGGGGAGGGCACTCTGGCGGCCGAACGGGCAACAGATATGAGGAGGGCAAGACCATCTATTCTGGTGTCCAGACTGCGGGAGGAACAGGGATGGACGAAGATCCGGACACAGAAGATGTTGATATGGGAGGAGATGACCAGAAAGAGGATTGCGGGGGGATCAATGGAAGGCAACCAGAACAAGACTGCATGTCATGAAGTTGCTACGGCTAGTGAGAATAACCTAGCCATGGTGCAGCTAGGAAGCTCCATTGTAAGTCCACCTCCGAGGAGAGATCCAAAGAGATCCATGACCATTGAAGATGGGAAGGAGGAATCAACTTCAGCAGTGAAAAACTTGGCGGGCTCCTTTGAGTAGCGCCGCTGTGCCCAATGAGTGCCATGTGCTAGAACTGCCGTGGAGCGGGTAAACCTGCGGCAGTCTGAGAGCTTCGTGATTTCGCGATGAAGTTTGCCCCTACCCTGTTATGCATTGTTGAAACACAGATAGAAGGATCTAGGGTAGAATCTTTAGCAAGTTCAATTGGTTATGATAATTCTTTTGCAATTGATAGTCAAGGTAGGAGTGGTGGCATTGGCCTTTTTTGGAATAATGAAATAAAGATCAAAATTCTCGGTTACTCGGTGTACCATCTAGATGTGTCAGTAGAAGAGCAAGTGGAGGAAAAGTGGAGACTAACTTGTGTCTATGGAGAAGCTCAAACACATTTACGCCACCAAACTTGGACGACCCTGAAAAAATTAGCACTTTGAGCGATCTGCCGTGGCTTTGCATGGGTGATTTCAACGAAGTTTTACGTCCAAATGAACACGAAGGGATTGGACAGCGCAGCAACGCACAGATCCAAGCTTTTAGAGACACAATTGATGTTTGCATGCTGCTAGATTTGGGCTATAAAGGCCGGTTCTGGACGTTCGAGAAGAAGGTAACGGGTGGTTCCTTTACCCGATGCAGACTCGATCGAGCTTTGGTTAATACGGATTGGATGGAGAGGTTCCCTATGGTAGCGGTAACACACGAAGTAGTGGCAACTTCGGATCACTCCGCGATTCTGGTTGATTGGGGCCGAACAAAGGAGCGACATAAAGTACATGAGTTCAAGTATGAATTGATGTGGGAGACACATGAAGGCCTTCATGACACACTTGTGGATGGATGGGACTCTGGACCACCGTGCACCACTGTTGAGGAGATGCGCCAGAAGCTTACTAACCTGGCTAGAGGTCTGACGAGATGGAGCAATGATACTTTTGGTAGCGTGCAAAAAGAGATTAAAATGCTCAAGATGAAACTGGAAGAACTACGTGCGGACCCTGTGCGGGTGGGACCATCCCATGTGGAGCTCAAGATCAATGAACGGCTGATCGAGATGTACCATCGAGAGGAAATAATGTGGCGTCAGAGGGAAAGGATTGAGTGGTTATCTGTGGGAGACAAAAAATACGAAGTTTTTTCATCTTAGAGCGAGCCTGCGAAGAAAAAAGAACATGATAAAAGCTTTGCAAAATTCTCTAGGGGCAATTGTAGTTGACCCGGAGGAACTTAAAGCGATGGCCAATAGTTTCTATCAAACTTTATATACACCAGAAGGGGTACATGATTTGGAGGCCGTGCTGAACCATGTTCCAAGGAGGGTAACAGATGAGATGAATGCGAGTCTGAATGCGGAATACACTGCTGAGGAGGTAAAGACAGCACTGTTTTAGATGTTTCCTACAAAAGCACCAGGGCCTGATGGCTTTCCTGCTCATTTTTATCAACGCAACTGGGATATATGTGGTGAAGATGTCACAAGGATTGTGCTACAGATAGTTCGGGGGGAGGGAAGCCCAGAAGGAATTAATGATACAGTCCTAGTTCTAATACCTAAGGTAATGAGCCCCTCTTTGTTAACTCAGTTCTGACCTATAAGTCTTTGCAATGTGATATATAAAATTGCTTCAAAGGTTGTGGCCAACATACTGAAGTTAGTGCCACCCAACATAATATCTGAGGAGTAGTCAGCTTTTGTACCTCGCAGGCTCATCACAGACAATATTATATGTGCTTATGAGTGTCTGCATTTTATGAAAAGGTCAAAATCAAAGTCAAATAGCTTCTGTGCTTTGAAGTTAGATATGATGAAAGCGTATGATAGGCTGGAGTGGCCATATTTGAAGGGTATTATGGCAAAGCTGGGATTCTCACAACAGTGGATCACTACAGTTATGAGCCTTGTTTCTTCAGTGTCCTTTTTGTTTTGTTCAATGGAGAGAAGCTTGAATCTTTTAAGCCGATGAGAGGTATTCGGCAGGGAGACCCAATATCCCCCTACTTATTCCTAATTGCAGCAGAGGGCCTTTCATGCCTCCTGAAATCCAGTTCTGAGTCATCAATTGCAGGTATTAAGGTGGCCCCCACGGCACCCACCATGAACCATCTTTTATTTCCAGATGACAGCATGTTGCTATTTAAGGCTATGGTAGAGGGATCAGTTGCAGTGTCAAACCTGCTAGATATATATTGTAATGCTTCAGGACAGAGAATAAATCATGAGAAATCCTCAATTTTCTTTAGTAAGGCTGCCCCACATCCCTTAGAGAGGAGATCAAAAGCTCTTTACATGTGCAAAATGAGTCCTTAAGTGAACGTTACTTGGGAATTCCCACTGATGTGGGCCACTCAAAAAACGGCACCTTCAAATATTTGAGAGATCGGGTGTGGGAGAAGATCAAAGGATGGATGGAGAAGTTGCTATCGGCGGCTGGTAAAGAAGTTTTGATTAAATCTATTGCGCAAGCTATCCCGGTATTTTCCATGTCATGTTTCCGTCTGCCAAGGGGGTTGTGTGAGAATATTACGTCCATTATCCGCCAGTTTTGGTGGGGTAGCAAGAATGGAAAAAGGAAACCAAGTTGGGTTGCATGGGATATGATGACAAGGCCAAAACACTTGGGTGGACTGGGTTTTCGTGATCTGGAGATCTTCAACTTAGCACTGTTGGCAAGACAAGCTTGGCGATTAATGACAGATCACTACAAAAAAAGACACATCCGTGACATTTTGGGCCGAACGAATTTTTTTTCTGTCATACATATGACACTTCTATGACGATAATTGTGACAAAACCCGGTATCATCATAGATGTGGTGGGCTCCTACTTCTATGACAAAAAATCATGACAGAAAATGGGCTTTTCGTCCTGGGCGGGCCGGAGACGCAGCTGCATGACATTCTTTGGGCCGTCCATGACGGAAAAAACCGTGGTAGAAGCGAGGGCGAGGAAAATTTCGGGGAGTTCCCGGTTACGGTGGGAGGTCGGGGGTCGAGCGATGCGCGTTTCTCTCATACACGTACGCGCGTGTGTGCGAGGCGTTGGCTCTAACTGAACCCGAGAGAGGCGTTGGGCTCTAACTGAACCCGAGCGATTGCACTGCAGGCTACGCGTTACTGAACCCGAGCGATCGATCGATGGCTGTTAACTGAACCCGATCGAGCGATTCCTTCGCTACTGCTGCTAACTGAAGCCGATCGATGCTGCCTCTGGGATGAACAGTGAGCGTTGCGGGGGGGTTTGGACGAACAGTGAGCGGTGGCGTTGCCTCTGGATGAACAGGACCCCGTGGTGTGGTGGAGGGCTGGATGAACAGTAGACGGTGGAGGGGTGCCCGTGGAGGGGTGGTTGAATAGGACCCCGTGGTGTGGAGGGCTGGATGAACAGTAGACGGTGGAGGGGTGCCCGTGGAGGGGTGGTTGAACAGTAGCCGATGGAGTAGCGCGCGGTGGAGACTGGATGAATAGGAGCCCGTGGAGGCTGGAGGAGGTCGACGGTAGCCCGTGGAGGCTGGAGGAGGTTGATGGTGGAGATGAACAGTATCCCGTGGAGTCCCGTTTTGCGGTACGCCACACCCCTCCCGAAGAACAGGACCCCCGTTTCGATCGTAGGAGGTCCGTTTCGTCCGTTTTGCGGTACGCCACACCCCTCCCAATCAACAGGACCCTCGTTTCGACCGTAGGAGGTCCGTTTCCTCCGTTTTGCGGTACGCCACACTCCTCCCGATCAACAGGACCCCCGTTTCGACCGTAGGAGGTCCGTTTCCTCCGTTTTGCGGTACGCCACACCCCTCCCCATGAACACGACGCATTCCGTTGCCTCCCCATGAACACGACGCATTTCGTTGCCTCCCCATGAACACGACGACGACGTTGTTTCTCCGTTTCGACCCAGCCATGTACACGAGCCCTGGCCGTATGTATGCGCGAGTAGGCGTTCGAGACCCCGCCCGTATGTACACATACCTGGCCGTATTTTCTTTCTTGCACCCTGGCCGCTGTACGTACGTGTACATGTTTATACGTGCGCGCCTCTACTATGACACGTACGCGCCTCTACTACGACACGTGCGCGCCTCTACATCCACCAGTATATATGTACGTACACGTTCGCGACCAGAATGACAACGCTGCGTATGCTTCGACCAGGTGGGTCCCGACTGTTAGGCACTTCCTTGCGTGCGAAGATGTAGCTGGTGGGTCCCAGCAGTCAGGGGGGCGGATCGTTTTGTTTTTTTTTCCAGATGCACTTCCTTGCGTGCGAAGGTGTAGCTGGTGGGTCCCAGCAGTTAGGGAGGAAACGTTTTTTTGGCGAAATACGGTGGCCCGTCCGGTGGGTCCCCGCTGTCAGGTGGAGGAATAATTATTTTGCACGTAATAAGGAGGCACTTCCTTGCTGCGGCCGTGGACCCAGCTGTCAGCCTCTCCACGTACAGTCCACGTCCGATGGAAGCCATTCCTTGACCACGTTGACCACACCGCGCCGAGAGCACCAGGGCGGTGGACGACGACGAGGCCTAGGAAGGGGACGACGCGGAGCCGGGGAAGACGCGGCAGTGGATGCCCACGCGTAGAGGAGTACGAGGGTTCACTGGTTCGCTGCGGTGTGAGGCTGCTGTCGCCGCAGAATAACAGGGGGTGTGGGTGAGTAGAGGGATGGCCTGGCCAGCGGTGGGAGTAGTAGGGGGCGGTGAGGCCTCCGCTGCATCGCAGCCGGCCACGGGAGGCAGGAGCACGAGGCACGACCGACGCTGGTTTGGGCGGCTGGAGCAAGAAGACCAGAGGTTAAAGAAGCACTACGGCCGTTGGATGGACATCGTACGGTCACTGGAGCTAGAATCGTGCATATTGACTAAGTTGAGAAAGCCCTCCGTCCCCGTCAACTTAGTAGGCCCACAAGTCAGCCTGCCACTATACTGGGTCCCAACTAACAGGGGGAGTATTCATTTTTTTGTGCGTAATAAGGAGGCACTTCCTTGCGTGCGAAGATATAGCTGGTGGGTCCGAGCTGTCAGCGGCGGTAACGTTTTTTTCGTGAAATACAGAGGCCCTTTCGGTGGGTCCCTGATGTCAGGTGGAGGAATCATTATTTTGCGCGTAATAAGGAGGCATTTCCTTGCGTGCGGCCGTGGACCCAGTTGTCGGCCTCTGCACGTACAGTCCACTTCAGATGCATGTCGGTCGTTGACCACGTTGACCAGGCCGCACCGAGAGCACCAGGGCGGTGGATGACGGCGAGGCCTAGGAAGGGAACGACACGGAGGCAGGGAAGACTCGGCAGTTGTTTCCCACGCGGAGGGGAGTACGACTGTACGAGGGTTTACTGGTTCGTCTGCCGTCGCCGGAGAATAACAACATGTGTGGGTGAGTAGAGGGATGCTAGGCCAGCGATGGGAGTACGGTGGGGTGGTGAGGCCTGCGCGGCAGCAGAGCTGGCCGCGGGAAGGAGGGAGCAAGCAGTCCCGCCGGCGCTTGTTTGAGCGGCTGGAGCAGGAAGAGCAGAGATTGAAGAAGCACGACGGCCGTTGGATGGCCATCCAACAGTCACTGCTTGTGCGTCAACCTTTTTTTAGGAAAGCCTCAAATCTGTGGAAAACAGCATACAGCCCATCTGCCATTATTTCTAATAATTTACAGGCCATTTGCTAATTATTAAAGTTTTTTTTGGAGCCCATATTCTTTTTGTTAGCATTACAGCCCATATTGTGGCCATGGTTAAAAAATTATACAAATTTTGCATATTTCGGTGCGGTCCGAACTGTTTTTAATCCCGAAATTTTGACTCACATTCAAACTGATTTTAAAAATAAATGTATATCAATATAAAATCCAACAAATTCTCCACACATAAAAATTAATGTAATTTAAAATCTCAAAATGAAAAAAAAGATATTTGAATTAATTGCCGGTTTGATGTGTTTTAAAAATGTACATCCCATTTCTCATTACTGATGGGCCACTTTCTCGGCCAGCCGAATGAAAGCTCTCCTCGTCTTGAAAGATTTGCAGGCCAACAGGCCTGACAAAGCGACTTACTTGGCAAATCACAAAAAAACTGGGCTGTGGCCGTGGACCCAGCTGTCAGCCTCTCCATGTACAGTACTCTTCCGATGGAAGTCGTTCCTTGACCACGTTGACCACGCCGCGCGGAGAGCACCACGGCGGTGGACGACAGCAAGGCCTAGGAAGGGGACGACGCGGAGCCGGGGAAGACGCGGCAGTGGAAGCCCGCGCGGAGAGGAGTACGAGTGTTCACTGGTTCGGCTGCGGTGTGAGGCTGCCGTCGCCGCAGGGCCTGGCCAGCGGTGGGAATAGTAGGGGGCGGTGAGGCCTCCGCGGCAGCACAGCCGGCCACGGGAGGCAGGAGCATGCGGCACGACCGGCGCTGCTTTGGGCGGCTGGAGCAAGAAGACCAGAGGTTGAAGAAGCACTACGGCCGTTGGATGGACATCGTATGGTCACTGGAGCTAGAATCGTTCATATTGACTAAGTTGACAAAGCCCTCCGTCCCCGTCAACTTAGTAGGCCCACAAGTCAGCCTCCCACCATGGTGGGTCCCAGCTAGCAGGGGGAGTATTCATTTTTCTGTGCGTAATAAGGAGGCACTTCCGGTGGGTCCGAGCTGACAGTGGGGGGAACGTTTTTTTGCGAAATACGATGGTCCGTCCGGTGGGTCCCAGCAGTCAGGGGCAAACGTTTTTTCGCAAAATATGGTGGACCGTCCGGTGGGTCCCAGCAGTCAGGGGGAAATGTTTTTTCCGTGAAATACTGGTGGCCCGACCGGTGGGTCCCTGCTGTCAGTTGGAGGAATAATTATTTTGCGCGTAATAAGGAGGCACTTCCTTGCGGCTGCCGTGGACCCAGCTGTCAGCCTCTCCACGTACAGTACTCTTCCGATGGAAGTCGGTCGTTGACCACATTGACCACGCCGCGCCAAGAGCACCACGGCAGTGGACGACGGCGAGGCCTAGGAAGGGGACGACGCGGAGCCGGGGAAGACACGGCAGTGGATGCCCACGCGGAGAGGAGTACGAGGGTTCACTGGTTCGGCTGCGGTGTGAGGCTGCCGTCGCCGCAGAATAACAGGGGGAGTGGGTGAGTGGAGGGATGGCCTGGCCAGCGGTGGGAGTAGTATGGGGACGGTGAGGCCTCCGTGGCAGCACAGCCGGCCACGGGAGGCAGGAGCATGCAACACGACCGGCGCTGCTTTGGGCGGCTGGGGCAAGAAGACCAGAGGTTGAAGAAGCACTACGGCCGTTGGATGGACATCGTTGACCACGCCGCGCCAAGAGCACCAGGGCGGTGGACGACGGCGAGGCCTACGAAGGGAATGACACGGAGTCGGGGAAGACACGGCAGTGGCTGCCCACGCGGTGGAGAGTACGAGGGTTGACTGGTTCGGCTGTCGTCGTCGAAAAATAACAGGAGGTGTGGGTGAGTAGAGGGATAGACAGGCCAGGGATTCGAGTATGATGGGGCCGTGAGGCCTGCCCGGCAGCACTGCCGGCCACGGGAGGCGGGAGCAGGCGGTTTCGACGTAGCTGGTTTGGGTGGCTGGGGCAGGAAGATCAGAGACTGAAGAAGCACGATTGCCATTAGATTGACATCTAACGGTCTGACGCTGGTAGAGTCGATTGTTGACTAAGTTTCTTTTTTGAGAAACCTTGTGTACGCATGCACTTAGTAGGCCCACAAGTCAGCCTTCAAATCTGTGGCAGACAACATAAAGCCCATTTGCTATTTTTTATAATTTGCAGCCCATTTGCTAATTCTTAAGTAATTTATTACAGCCCATTTTCTGCCCAGGACCATGGTCAAAAAGTTCAACCTTATTTTGCATATTTCGGTGGAGTCCGAACTGCTGTAATCCCGAAATGATAAACATTTTTTTAAGAACTTATTGATTTGCCAAAAAAATCGTTTTGTTTTTGTAAGCAAATAAGACGTGGGACAATTGAGTTGGTTTAAGGGAAAACCAGTGGTAAAAAAATCAGCGCTGGGTGGGAAAAAACAACAAAAATAAGGATGTAAATATGAAAAGGGAATTTATGTGTGTTTAATATAATGATACGTGTATATGAACTAGTAAAACTATTGGTAGAGATTAGAAAACGGATGTAGGACATGCGTTTCAAGAGGAAAATAGAACTGGGCTGTGTGTTTGATTCAGTAAAAAAACTGCCTGCGGATGTTGTAAGACAAAATATAACTAACGCTGGCAAGCCAGAGGCCAGTAGATACCTGCTGGATCTTTGTGCCCCGTTGTCGTCATGGGCTGGGCCTGTTAAAAACAAAACCAACCCTGGGCAGTGTACAGCCTAGTTGAAACTTGCTCGACCTGAAAAAACAATATACATGCTCAATAAACGAGAGAATTCTGCAAGTACGGACTGATAACTGGGATGCATCATGGATATTGTTTTTTTGTCGTGATAATAAGTGCATGCACTTGTTTAGAAAAAATTGGAGAACTGGGAATTCGAACGGCGGGTGCTTATGCTACCCATCAAATAAAAATCAGGTGCCTGGAAATTTGTTTCGAAACAAATGATTCAGCTTTATATCCATGTCGACCCTTGGCATGATGGTTGGAAGCAAATGCAAGTTCATACCAAAAGATCGTTAACAACAAGACCAACTTGCGGACGACAAGTTAGTACAACTACCAATACCAAACTAACTGATAATCTTTTTACTCCTGGCCCTAGTGTTTGTCTGGTAGAAAATCTTGCAGAGGACCAGCTCCCGCTCCTTCTCTTGCTCCAGGTCCCCGAGGTGGTACTGGTGCATCACCCAGTTGGTCCTCTGCTGGTCGAAGTTCTTGTTGGTGTGCAGCACCAGAACCTTTTTTGCTGCCCGTCTTGCCGGCCGTTGACCATCACCGGCAAGGTATTGCCGGTCTTGTGCCACATCGCGTGCATGCCGCACTCCGACTGTATCTTGTGACGCGTCCACGTGCCCCTTTTGAACGCCCTGGAATTGCGCTGGAAGAAATGCTTCCTTAGGCCACTCAGTGTGATACCTGCAGTATTGTGGAATACAGGTTTTAGTGTACCTGGTTGGCATTTTCATAACATCTTTGGCATGTTGCAGTCACTTGTTTCACTTTTTATTAACTGTCAAATTGTAATTGCTTCACCAGGTCTGCGTCTAAAAAGAAAAATAGAGCTATAAACAAAGGAATATGTGTGTGCAAGTAGACAGCCGATCGGTGTCTTACCTGGAAATTTCTCAGGTTGGGTGTAGCATATGCCGTGCTCGCTGTCAATGGTTGGTATGAACAAATCGATGAGAGACTGAAATCTCACGCTGTCAGCACTCACTTTGGCCTCAAGGTGCTCGATCAGCTCCTGATCCGTGGGATCGAACTTGACGCCAGCCGGCAGCACCGGCCAATCCTTCTTCGACTTGCATCGGTAATTCCAGTTATATGGTACTCAATGTATGATCAATCGACTGTTTTAAGTGAATGATGAAAGATTTCGACAGATAAGTGGTACTCCAAATCTGAAGTCCAGAATACCCGAACACGCCGCCAGGATTCTTGTGTCACCTCACGCGCAGCGTGTTGTCACGTCAATTCAATGTGTGGACATGATGAATAATTTGACCGACGTATACTAGTACTGCTACTGTACTACTTACTAGTCATATTTAGTGTCACAATTTATACATAGGTTTAACTAACAAGTACGCACTTGAAGCCTAACTGATATATATATATATATATATATGGCTTCTGCACAGCATCTCCATCATCATTATCAGTACATCCTACGCAGGTGAGTTAGGATGCACTTGATCCCAGGAAGGTATCTATCCTTCAAACCAGAGGAGTGCTTCAAACTAACAATAGTACATAATATCCAACAAAAGAGGGTCGTGCTACAGCAGCAGAATACATGGCTCAGTCTAGATATCAGCACGAATCAAGTTGTGCATATTTGTTGTTGGTATGAACCACATCGCCGCATGTCGGGTTTGCAAAAGCCATCCATCGCATGGAAGCTTGATGCCTTTCACACACTGAAGATTATCTGGCAACAAGCTGTGTCGACGAATCTCTGGATATGGTGATTCATGAAACCCATGGTATGATGTGTAAACACAGCCCCCCTCGCGAATGGAAGTTGCATAGCACAGTAATCATCGCCGGTGATATGATCGATGATTGGTTGGATGATCGGATAATTGAGCCCGAGGAACAAGGAGTGATTGCCGAGGCTGTAAACCCGCCTCCAGTTGAATACGCCTGGCCCAACAGAGCTGGGATCTTTCTCGAACACGAAGCAGCCATAGCCATCAATGTCACGAACGCCCCACGCATTGTACTGCATGTGGTTTGATGTAATGGTTTGGTCAATTTGGTACGTGTGAATGAGCATCAAATGACCGTCGTCAGCTGAACGAGCGATAAACCACCACCCATCGGCTGGTATGATTCCAGGTCCTGGAATCATGAAGGCCAGCACATTTGCGTCTGCTGCAACAATTCAAATTGGAGACCAAAAGGACAAAAATAAACAATTATGTTCAGAGTATGTGTGGAATTAATATTATTATAACAGTGACACATATCATAGACAAAGAGAATTGCAATGTCGTGGTCATAATCATACCCCATGTTAAAAAAATAAGCCAATGGCTTTCATATTCTAGCAATATTTCATGGTTCAAACATCATGTAACAATGAGAGGAAAACAGCTATGACAGCGCCTAATCATATTCTACCATAGCACTTATTACTACTGTTCTCATATCAACTCTAAGCAATAACATGCGTTGTTATAAAAATCTGGTAAACGAGAGTAACATATAGCAATCATGATGTTATGCTCATAATATGTATTCTAACAATCATTTGTTCTCATATCAACTCTAACAATGACATGTGTGGTCATAAAAATCTAGGAAATGAGAGGAACATATAGCAATGATGTGGTTATAGACATGCTATGCATTCTAAATTTGTAACAAATGAATAGGGAGTCGTATTCATAAGCTAAAGATGAGATGAGATAGAACAATTACACGACGATAGATTCCACCAGTATAGGCAGCCAATCTATGCATCAACCGCGTAAACGATGCCATCGTGCACTATAGCATCAGAAATAAATGTTGCCTCAACAGGATTGATGATGAGCCATAACCATGTATGGCGACCGGATTCCAGATAGACTAATCCTATGTTGAAGAAGGCAATGAGCTTGTAATCCATGTAGTCTTCTGATGGTGTGGGCACTTCGCAGATTACAACTTTCTGCAAACAGAGGTCGAGCCAAAAGCTTGACGCGTCTCGTGCGTAGCAGGCAAGAGTGTCCGGCGGGCCGCGAGGCTCGATGGCGGCGGTATCCAACGATGGAAGGGTGATCTCTCGCTGGGTGTAGATATCCACGAGACGCCACGGACTACCGGTGTGGTGGATGAGGACGATCCAGTTGGCCTTCATGCCCGCCCAATAGTGGCCGCGCATGAAGGACAGGTGGACGGGTAGTGGTAGCATGTCGAGGGGAACCACGACAACCTCCGTAGGATCATCAAGTCGGTGTCTGGCCCACCTACGAGGGTTGGGCATCAGCAAGCAGGGTGTCTTGAAAATAGCCGGCCGGTTGCAGACGAGTAGACGGTACAAAGACACCGAGCATGCGGCCAGACGGACGGTGCTGAGTAGGTCCATACGACTACAGATCTGCTCCAAGAGAACATCGGGGAGGGAATTCCAATCGCGGCTCTGCGTGTCAGTCGGTTCTGCCATTGGGGTTTTCGGTGCCTGCGAGCCAGCGGGGAAGTGGATT